>NW_019394441.1:0-117510 GCF_000612105.2 Orussus abietinus
TATAAAAAAATGAAATATCGGGAGTTTCAGGACCTACCTTAGGGTCTCCATATTCACATTTTAAAGTATGAAACGATTTGGGACACCCAGTTCGTACAAATGTTTTATGAACGATTGAACTTTCGAATGCCACTTTCACATCCCCTTAAGTCATCCTGGGCAGCTGAACGAAACAGAGCTTCCTGGACATGTTGGTGAAAGATGTTGAAGTAAGTTATAGGATTTTTTTATATCAGAGAGATGTGTTGGGAGATTGCTCACGAGCATGGTCGCGGCTTCTTGTAATTACCACCTATTACCATCCAGTACAAAACCCAATTGCGCGATTTAGCTCTCCATCAGCTCTCCCAACTGATCTCTGTGAGCATCAGAAATATTTTTTGTGTCCCTATATATGCGGCAAAATTATTTCTTTTATGGCTTGATGTTCATGGATGAAATGGCAAGACATGTGCCATCGGCACTTCCATGTTCTCGGAATTGAAAGAACCATTTCATTGAAGTGTCCCACCAGCTTGCAATTTACGGCCACCGCTGATGCGGATCGTTATCGGATTCAATATTTCTAGAAGAAGTGCATATATTAATGGAAATGATCGTTCATTTCCTGGTAGCTGAATGTAGTCGTTACACGCGAACTTCTTTTTAACCTCATGCTTCCAATTATCGCATCGAAGTGCAACTATCTGGTCCCATGAGTTCTTGTATTCGTTGATTTCGCCGATTTTCTTGGTTTAATGCATCCCACCACCCGTTAAGAGGATATGAAAGGCGCTAGGAATTTTCAATTTTAATATTTTATATATATTGAATGACTCTTTCATTTCTGCCCATTGCATCTATGAGCAACCATCATCTTTGCCCATTGCGTCTATGAGCAACCATCATCTCTGCCCATTGCGGGTGTAAGCAACCATCATCTTTGCCCATTGCGTCTATGAGCAACCATCATCTCTGCCCATTGCGTGTATGAGCAACCATCATATCTGCCCGTTGCGTGTATGAGCAACCATCATCTTTGCCCATTGCGTCTATGAGCAACTATCATCTCTGCCCACTACGCGTATGGCAACCATCATATCTGCCCATTGCATGTATGAGCAACCATCATCTCTGCCCATTGCGCGTATGAGCAACCATCATCTTTGCCCATTGCGTCTATGAGCAACCCTATCTTCCCATCATTCGTGGTCACACCCCGACACACAAATGTCGGTAACAGTTTTAGCTGATGCATCAGTTAGAAGGATCATTTCTCCCAACCTCGATTCAATGCCCACGCCTTTACACACCTCAAAGTTAGCACCGCTCATGCGTCGATTTAATCCACGTCTTCGCCATTCCGCAAATTTCCCATTTTATAACTGCGGCCTGCAATGCAGATGCACTTTTTCTTTTTCGGGTGGGAGTTTCATGCAGTCGCACACTGCAGAAGTACGCTCTTCCATATAATCGAGTCACGTGACTGTGGTTTAATGCAACTAGGGATAGGTGCAGGGTGCATTAAAACGAGCCAGCCTAAGCCCTGACCTAGGTTAAAAGGTGAACTAGCACGCGATGGAATTAACTCCGCAGGCCGGCATGAGACGCGGCAGCTGCCGCTTTCCCACGTGAGCCCACGCGTTCCCACGTGGGGTGTCTTCGTGTGTGTGTGGTGTCCCACAACCGGGCACGCATTGCGTGCTACGGAAATTGGAAAACCAGCGGGATTTTCCCGTTTAGTGCCCCTCCTCGTTTGCGGTGCACAAAGTGCACGGTTTTTCTAGCGAATCGGCGTACCGCTTTGCGGTTTACGGGAAAACTCCCGAAAGGCCAGCATTTTTTATCCCTCGGAGAATTAACTGTCAGCCCTTTTGCGGGGGTGGTGTAAAGTTAAACGGCATACATTTGCGCTGGGGCCCACACTTTGCGATTCTCTGTGCTAGTTTTATTGCTGGTGGGAATTGTTCCGGGGCTTTTCTTTTTTTCTTAGCGGGGAATTGCGAACGTTCGGAATGGCTAAGTGAGAAATGGGAAATGAAAAACGGCTGATTTTCGGTGGCCATGAATTTTTATTTTGTCATGTCGAAGGCTTTATGGGGAACTCTAGGAGGAAACTTGGATGAATTTTATTTTTGTTTACTTATGCTACTTGTCAGTAGAATCGACGAACCCTGTTAAAAAATGTAGTTTTAGAATATACTTTGAAATTAAATATCTAATGTATTATATATTCGATGAGAAGCTTTAATAGTTTTCACGGTTTTAAAAATATATTGAGGAAGTTTAAAAAATAAAAGGAAAACGTGGAAACTTTATATGAAAGTTCAGCACTCGCCCGTGAAGTTTCGAGCGCAGCAACTTTGTTGAAAAAAAAAGAAAACAGTGAAAAACTTTGATAATAATTAAATTCGAGTTTAACTATGTTATTCGGGCTTGAAAATGCGACCTTGCGGAAAAGTTCATCATTTTTCGCCCTGCTTTGTGAATTTTTAAACGTAATCCTGCGCGGCGACCACGTCGGGAGTAATGAGAGCTCGTGTTGTTCTAAAAAATTCATGAATCGGGTTACCGAAGTAGCAAAGTTTGGCGTGGCAACTCATTTCGAAATTTTGAGTTTGCCATTTTATACTGCTGGGGTTCCTGGTCTTACCAACAAGTTTTTTTTGTTATAAGTCAAGTCACACAATTAACCATTTTAGTGCCGAATGACAATATATCGTCATTTTACAAGCCCTTAACACTAAAAGGGTTAAGTAGACATTCGCCTGAAAGAAAGTGTTTCACCTCAGTACAAATCGTGCAATTAGGCTAGATGTATACTTGCTCCTCCCTAGATTCCCTTAGAACTGATACTTTCCAAAAGTCGGAGGGCAACAATTGCTGTTGAGAACATCCCTAGTCTGACTTTTGGCAGGGGTGAGTTCCATGCACCTATCGCCCCTCAATTGCAGCCGGTAATTGTATCCGAAGGCGATTTACTCGCCTTAGGCCTTGCACCCAACAAGGTGAGCTAATTTAAGACTGGTGACTAAGCCACTCGACACATTCCGGGGTACGGTGCATTACAATGCAGCTGCAACAGCGACAGGGCCTCGGCCCTCCTGGGTCCCTATTTCCCCCAGTTCTCCCTCTCTCTCGACTTTAATAATCCGGGATAAAGCCCTCTGAAAACAAGCCCACAATGGAACCGCTCGACTCCGCGAATGCGCCAACTCCGGCGCTCAATGCGCCATCATGGTCCCTGCTAACGACGGCCTTGCGTCGCTCTAAAAAGCTCAAAACGTTACCAACACCTGAGTTGAGCTCTCGAGTCGATAACATATGACGAAGGGGAACATTTTTCATCATCTAACTTGGTGTGATGATCGATCCTATGCATTGAATCGGTCCAACAGATCTTGGTGCTGATCTGAGTCGTCTGGTCTGATAGTAATTGGTTTGCTTTGGTTTTGCATTGGTTTGCTTTGGAGTTTAAATACTATTTCATGCCTGGTAGCACCTGCTAATATCAAAAATTGTAAAAACGAAGCCAATGTACTTTGGAGAAAGTGATGATGATCTGGTGTGATTGATTCCTTCTCACAAGTTTGATTGAACATGTTCTGGACCGAAGTTGGACCCTTTCATCGATTGTAAAACTGGTTGAGGTGCTTTGATTTTAGAATATCGTTTCTATGTTTAACAACAGTGTCTAAGGATAGCTAATATTAATATTTCCCATAACGTTCTACATCTAGTCCAAGAACAAGAACGTTTTGGGCTGGTTGAAGGGTGTCATGAGCGACATTAATAACTGAGGCCAAGTAGCTCGGAAATAAATAGACAAATAGAACTCTATTCCGAAAATGTCAATTATGACGCAGAGAATTGTGGCCTCATTAGATAGTCTGCTAAGTTCAGAATATATCTGACATTTGAGTATCACTCGGGATGCAAATCGATGAGGTGGAGCCGAACTTCTCCTCGCCTGGAAATTTCAAAACTCCGTCTCCAAGAATATTAACGTCCTAATTGAAATTATCCAACCTTCACCTCGGTAATATCCATTCTCCAGGATTTCAGAAAATTAGAGAAGTGGTGGGTCAACAATGATTACAACTGCTAATTTCCATACATTTATTATACAAACGATGAAGCACCTAGTTGGGGTACACAGTGTCCAGCCATTACAGTTCTATTATCATCCATCAACGGGAAAAACGCAGCAGGATGATGGTAGCAGTGCCAGAACAATGACTCAGAGCAGTCTCTCTACAATTACCCGCGTTCGCGATCATCTCGCAAACCTCTCCCTCGGACAGAAATATTTCCGCGAGGTGATTCTCCCCGAAGATGCACGCATTTAACGCGGCATTATCTCGGCCTCCTCTCCGCAGCAGCACTTAAGCATAATTTTGGGGAAATTAGGCTAAAATCCATTTTCCCGGCAATTATCGGGGGGAGTCTCCCGTGATCCGAGAGAGTGCGAGATGTAGGTACGATTAATCGTAGTTACCGCCAGGGGAGGCTTATAACGACTATTTGCAGCACCTCTCAGGTGCACTTCCGGGCACCGGCTCCTCCTGTCTTTCCCAACCCATTTCTCCGAGCCCCTTTCTCTCTGGACAGACAATAGACTCGCCAAGTAAGCCGCCTCCCGTGTTCCGGGAAGCGTGCTGAAGATGCCGCGGCATGGGGACGCCTCTTGCGTTATATCTGGCGATTATATCGAGAGATGCTGATAGCGAGAAAATGAAAGCCCGGCGTCAGCACCAGACACCCTGTCCTTCTACCCCAGGGCGTCGCACCAGCTCCTACCGTCCTGTACCATTTGGTACCACCTCTAGCCCTCGTTTCCTCCTCGCCTCTTCACGCGCTGACGAACAATGTCGAGAGCCAGAGCCCCGAAGAGTTGCCCTGTCGACCGATTCCTGAAAGCCCTACCATCAGGGTGCTCGGTAAAATCGGAGGGAGATGGAATTCAAGGCGTATATTACGAATAAAGAGCTGATGGTGCCTATCTAGGACTTGGCTACAACATTCTTGTCTGAAGTCCCCAGCCGTAGCCAAGATGGGTCCTAGGCAGGACTTGCATAGAAAATAATGTTTACCGGTCAACGTCAAGCGAAGACCTAGCTAGGATTGCAGTTGAAAGATGTAATTATGCATCCAACACAATTAGGCTGGAGTTCTCCTTTGAGCCAACTTAGGCTCTCCTTGGGTTATACGCAGAAAGGGTGGCTTGCGAATGTCAGCCCTGCATTGATAGATTAGAATACTAGCTGCGTTCCACATAGTGCCCTTGCAGAATTTCTTTACATGGGTCATTTTGTTCTTCCTAACACGAACTACAGACCAAAGTATCTGTCTCATCAATCTTTCAATCCATTATAGTCTAAATCAATCCAGGGAAACTATCCAAAACCTCCCACAGGCCTTTCTACCAATTTCAGTTGATCATCTCTATTTAGGACACCTCTATTTAGGACTG
The DNA here is from genome assembly GCF_000612105.2 of Orussus abietinus. NCBI lineage: Eukaryota > Metazoa > Arthropoda > Insecta > Hymenoptera > Orussidae > Orussus > Orussus abietinus. The sequence goes on from NW_019394441.1 coordinate 5,453, forward strand.
TGAAAGAGAGGTTCAGTTTTGAACGAGACCTTTGAGAGAGCGAATCGTATAGCCAAAGTAAAGTGGTGCATCAAATTAAATTAGAGTGCAACATATCACTGAACATCCCACCTTCATTTACCAATCGGAATCACACCGAAAAGGGTTCCCGGTGTGATGATACACCCAGGAAGTCACCGCTTAAAGCCGCGTCGATACACCTGTTCTCATAAGGTCACCGAAGTTAGGGGACGTTGGGTGGTGGTCGCTCCTTGGATGGGTGACCATCGCGTAGTGTTGGCGAAAAAGAAATGGTGCTTGGCCCTTTGTAAATACGGCCGGATCCAAACAACACACAACATCCACACGGGAGTCCTGATGGTCGTCCATTGAAGGGTCCTCTTCCACGCGATCTGTCTCGACCGACATAAGAAACGACAATGTCGTCGTCAAGCGTTAAGTGTAACCGAGTTATTCCCGGGTTGTCGTTTGCCTGACGTCGTCTCGAGGCTTTCCAGGTTATTGTTTTACATCCGTTCAGGGACGTCAAAGGTAACGGCCATGTCGTAGACTACCTTCCAGGTTCTCCTCCTGAGCACCCACTCTAACTCCCGTCGCTCCGTTGGGCTTGCTTGCAGATTGCTGACGTTTTGCTACCTCGCCGCCCTGAATTGCTGGCTGTTGCTGTGTCCTGCCACCCTGTCACACGACTGGCAGATGGGCTCCGTACCTCTGGTGGCGTCCCTCGCTGACACCAGGAACCTGGCGACCTGCCTCTTCTTCGGCGGCTGCCTTGTACTCACCTACAAGGCGTTCACAGACTTCGAGGTGAGTCACGAATGGATACATGTTCATTTTATCTTAGTGATACATGTTCATATTAAATGTATTGGGTTGGCTGGAAAATGATTATAAAGTTGCAAAGTCACACATATCTGAGGTGCATGCAACGTTTCGATTAAAAAAAAAATTAATATTAATCATAAACTGAGAATCTGGGGTCACACACCTACGAGCTGCACGCAACGTTTCGATTTAGAAAATTAATATTAATAGTAAACTGAAAATCTGGGGTAATTAATACTCACCCGGTTTATCAGGAAAGTAGGGATTTAATTTTCAGTCACAATCTGCCACCCTCGTTCGTTCCATACATTTTTCTCCGATATTTATTAGCAACAGTTAACGAATTAAATTATCCCTCCCCCATACCCAAGTAGCACAATCATTTCTAAATATTTTCTTCAACCTAGCTAGCTCAGTTAATATTATACAAATATTATGAAAATAACATTCTCAGATAAATATGTCAAATGTCTGCTAAACATTTACAGGATGTACGGTATTCGTTAAATATATATAAAATATAAGACGAATACTTTGTGCTACTAGGGTGAGAGCATACAGTCGTAAATCCATTCGGATTTGCCGGAGGGTGGAAGTTTTATTTAATTTACCTCCCTCCACGTAAGTGAATCATTTTGGAATCGGAAGGGGTAATGTAATGATAATAGCAAATATTTTCATTCCATTCGCCTCTCTTTACTTGTTCGGCGGGATTCATTCTTCCATCTACGTCTGTTCTCCCTCGAAACGATTAATGGGAGAGCACGAAGTGGTCTCTTCCGGAAATAGTTCTCATGATAGCCGTAAACCCCATGGATTTAGTGTGGGAGTGCAAACGTGATTTCATTTCACCCTCCCTCGGCTCCTCTGTTTCTCCCTACATAAGTGTAAATCCATGTAGAAGCATTGCGAACTTCTCTCAGGGGTACTGACTCTTTTACGTCTGTCTGCGGTACCGAAAAACTGTATTTTGTCGGTTAGGTTAGGTTAGGTTGGGTTAGGTTGGATTAGGTTTGCGCCTAAAATTAGATAAACGCTCATTGTGAGCTGAATATCCATAATATTTGCATGGGAATAATTGTATTTTGTCGGTTAGGTTAGGTTAGGTTGGGTTAGGTTGGATTAGGTTTGCGCCTGAAATTAGATAGACGCTCATTGTGAATATCAATATCTATTCTGAATATCAATAATATTTGCATGGGAATAATTAAAAACAGGGAGAAGGAAGTCAGAACAATTGAAAATTGTAAAAAGTTCTGAAAGGATTGACAATTGTTACTAAAAGAGCGCCCTAATGTTTATCATTTCTACGAACAATATTAGTGTTAGATAGATCTGAAGATTGTTGTTGTGTCTGTGGCTTGATTTTTGGATTATTATACCTTTATCTTCATTTTTCTATCAAAATTGCACTTATTTCATATGTTATATCCATTGCTCGACTGAGGGCATTGTTACACAATATAGTTACACAGTATAAATTACGGTTTAGCAAGGGTATATCGGATTATATTGCTAAATGGGATTCTTAGCGATGTTTATGTAATAATTATAGAAGTCTGTCGGATAATACATTTCTCCTTGGATGTTTGATCGCATGGACGATTATCAGGAGAGTACCGAGCGATGTCTCTTCTCGAAATAGTGCTCGTGACAGTCGTAAACCCGCCCCGATTTACCGAGAGGGTGCTAACTTGATTCCATCCCTCACAGCTCGTGCAGGGATGTGCACGGGTGTAAATTCCTGTACACACGTAAACACATACACTCACATGCATACATGTGTACACATCCATTCGTGTCCGAGCATCTTGTCGACCCCCTACAGTCCATACACCGCAATTGCATCTCTAGTTGCCGGAATTACCCCTAAAGGTTGCAAAACTCCATCGATCCATCGGGATGATAAGGATAGTTCTAGGAGGAATTAACTAATCAGAGATTTCATTAACTAGGAAATGCAGGGTATGTGTAGCCGAAGATATTTCATCCGAGCATCTTGTGCGTCAATTGCAGTCCATGCACCGCAATTGCAACTCTGGTTGCTGGAATTACTCCTAAAGGTTGCAAACCTGCGGCATCGATACGTCAGGATGACATGGGCTTAAGACCTTCATTAAACAGATATTAATTAACCTCTGATAATGGGATATTTCCAGTGCATTATGCATTCTTCCATGGCAAGCACAATTGTCGGTTCCTGTACTCCTGAATCTCCGCAGCGCCACTTCCTCGCGGAAACCCGGAGTACTACTTTGACTTCCTTCAACGCCTGGGGCGATTCTGGCAGCTTTAAAAAAGTTCCCGAACGAGCTCGTCTCGGCACAGCTTCCGATCCTTGGTCCATGGCCATCCTCGGGCAGGCACTCTTAGTTAGTGCTCTTCAGGTTCCTTGAGGTGCCTCTTATCTGTGCGGACATTGGCCAAGGGACGACTTCTTGTCCTAGAACGACCGACTTTACGCGACAACCCTCGCCACCCTCGTTTCCTTTGACGGAAGACGCTTCCGCCATGTTCCCTCTTTCGTCCCGAAAAGAGTTAAATGATCGATAACAAGGGATCATACCTCCGCAGAAGGCTGACATGGATACCTAAAATGATTCTTCAGTTTTCTCCGATTGGTCGACTTTCGAAAAATCCCTTTTCAGCAAGCATCTATGTTACAAAACGAACAAACCGCCCAAATTTCACGCTTCTATGTCCAGCGATTTGGGCTGGACTATGATGAGTTAATCAGTGAGTGTTGTGTGGTGTGTGGGGTGCGTGGGTGTATTTCGCTTTTATGTATACATTATATGATATATAACATCCTCCCATCACTTCATCAAATTCCCCGAGGCCTAGTGTCGAAGGAGGGTTAAATTGAGCCCTACAGCAAGTACTTTGGTAGACTCCCAGCAGGCCTAATTACGCATGGGATATTTCATCGGGATTCGGGAGCCCAAGTCCATTGTCTTGTATCGGGTCAGGGGTCATCGTGCAAGGAGCACTGAGGGATGTCCCGAGGATATCCGAGCCTATTCAATCGGAGATTCCCGGTATCAGGACACTATTCTGGTCCCACGACTGCAATAGTCGGTCGCGTTATGCATGGTAAGGCTCCGTAACTATAACCCCATAACCCCATAACCCGGGATGGAACCGCTTAACGGCGTCGCTAGGGCCGAAGGGTAATGATCCAAACCATGGCACGTCGTAACCGTATCACGGCTCCCCCGGAAATGCAGGACTTTCCAGCGAGCTCCTCGACCTGGTCCTCCGGGTTGATACCTAGGACACCTACCCTAATCCCATCCTGGACGTCATTGCGCCTTCCCGAGCTATTGTTAGCCCTGCTCCGAAAGATGGAATACGAGCGGCATTAAGGTGGGCACATGCTGGGAATGAAAGTCCTTCAAGTCCTGCTTGGACCCGATTCCCACTTCTTCATCTTCCACGGGAAGGAGGCTCAAGTGCTCCCCACGTCCCGGCTGTATCGCTCTTCCTAATGCCCGGAAGATTTCATACTCGGGAGAAATTCTGTCTGGTGTGGTCGTTTTTTCACTCTTAGCTGCTTGAAAGCCACGCCAGACCTGGGACGGAGGTTTTAGGTTAGTGGCACGGTGCATTTGGGTTTAAATCTTTTAACAGTCGGTGTGAAGTGCACATCGGTGGACATGGATTCCTTCACTTCTTGGGATTTATTCCCTGGCTGCATTATGTCTAAGTCTATCAGTGTACATCGAATGGATGAATATCCTTTCTGTTCTTTTTAAAGCTTATTAATCTGTAATGATGTATTCGTTGTCTGATGATGGTTTGCATTAGGCAGAAGAGAAGTTAGGCGCTATTACCTTAATATCATGAAATATTGCCAGCCCATTACACATTATCGCGTAATTACAAACACCCTGGCATATTTCAGGAACATCGCGGACAACAAATAAGAACCCTGGAATTTATTCGTTAATTTAATTTCCGCAGTAGATGGAATCGCTGCACTGCGGTTTCCTCGATCCGAATCTGCTTCCGGTTGGCAGAGACGTTAAATGCATAAACGCGAGCGGATAATTAGAGAAATCGAGGAAGTGTGGTCGATAGGGAGGATCTCGAGATAGGAAAGGAGAGATGGAAGGCTCCCGTAAAAGCACCGGCTTATTTTTAGTAATGCATTACACGTAATGGCATGAAGTATCGATACCCATCGGGCGCTGATGCTGCCGAGTGTGCGGGATTACGGGATACTTCCGATAATTGGGTGCCAACTTGTTCTCTCTCGTGACATTCGTGATCGACGTATTTCCGAAATCCTATTTCACGTACTCAATCCCTTCTCGACTGCTCTCTTCCCCTCACTCTGGATCTCTTCCCGAAGGATTAGACTTCTTCGATAATCCCCAGCGCAAGTGTGTAAGGGAAGCTGCGCTGACGGGGATTCGGGTGCAACTTCGCCACGTCTATTCGAGTATTTGCCATGCAATCGGTATGGATATTTAGTACGTAAAGCCGATTTGCGTTTGATCAGGACATTTGGCACTTTCCCAGTGCGCCCAGACATATTACACTTAAGGTCCTTGGCGGGTACAAATCTGACAAGGGCCTGCTCAGCTTCCTTGATGTTGGTGCTATGAGATATTGATCAGCTCCTAAATGGTATATGATAGATGGTGAACCTAGATTCGTCTTGCTCTTTTCATGTAAAAGAGATTAATTGTAATTTGTAGTCGATGATATCTACCAAGTCATCTATTCAACTACATCTACTTAACACTGCAACTATCAGCGGATTTTTTTGTTGGTGCGGTGGGCCATCTGAAACTGGTCATTTTGGTTAGATTTGATTAGATTTGAAGGGCCTGCTCAGCTTCGTTGATATTGGTGCTGTGAGATATTGATCAGCTCCTAAATGGAGTATGATTCGTCTTGCTCTTTTCATCTGAAAGAGATTAATAGTAATTTGTAGTCGATGATATCTACCAAGTCATCTATTCAACTACATCTACTTAACACTGCAACTATCAGCGGATTTTTTTGTTGGTGTGGTGGGCCATCTGAAACTGGTCATTTTGATTAGGTTTGGTAGTTCCAGTGTTAAACATAATTATTTATTATTATTTATATTCAGTTGTACCCTAACAGCGATGTTAAGGTTGGTGGGAAAAATTGCAATTTCCTGAGAGAATCGCTCTCCCGATTGCAGGGAATACTTTCCACTCTGAATTAAATGGTCAGAAAGAAAATATTTGTTCCCCCGATTGGAATGACGGATTGTTTAACCGCGTGTTTTAATTTCTCCCCGAAGAATATGCGTTTCCGCGTTTCCTATCGGAGGAAATAATTCCGCTAACGAGCCGAAAACCTCTGGGATTAAAATCGTACAGACGGAGCATTTCGAAGGGCTTTGAAATTGAAAAACTTCGCCGGAGATTTCATTTCCAAGCCGCGGGGAACACGAAGGGAAATTATTCACCACGTATTGGAGAAACGAATGGACTATTAATCGATAGATCTTTAACCCTTATCACTCCAACCAGCAGTAATACTGCCAATTTCTACTCTTCTAATATTCTTGGAGTGATAAGGGTTAACCTGATTCCTCCAAAGGGGCATTTCCGAAATCCATGGGGTTTTTGTTACTCTAACACATTGCATGTCCATCGGAAAAAGACGCCATTCCCATGAAATGCAAAGGAAGATAATTATTCCGCTGATGAACTGGAAATATTTCGGATTGATATGGGAACGATGAAGTCTCGGATGCGCAAATTGAAATGCAAGGAATTCACTTTGATCTCTGCATTTTTTTTTAACCTGACTACACTGATGTCAAAGAGAACGATTTTGAACATCAATTGATAGAAATACGTACAGGACGTAATTATTAAAGGCTAGTTAAAACTCTTGAAATTCCTTTCGGCAGCGCATTGAAGTCTCCCGAAATAAAATCTGCCTTTTAATAGATTTTCCCTAGGTGACCAATTAATCCCAATTTAGCAGTATAACGTTTAGAGTTCGTTAGCAAAAGTTAGGTTCAAATATGTTGATAATGTTGATTTGGTAAATTTCCGTAAGATGGAATTATTGAATACTTTCAGAATGATCGCAGAAATGGTCCTAAATTGGTGTCAGGGTAGTCTCAGTTTGAGGTATTCTGTAATGCATTAGGGTCATCGGGGATCAGCACGAAATGGCATTCCGAATCCGAGATCCACAACACCCTCGGGATTTAGTTAGTAATTAGAACAAAGCAGCAAGTGTAGTCCGAGGAGATTCTAGCGTCTTCAGGAATGCAGAGCAATGTGTTCACGGGGCCGAAATTTGCGAGCAATAATCCTGCAACTGGCGAGCATTGTCACTTAAACATACGAGCTTGCTCGAGGACCACGATAAAGATATACGTGTACATTGGCACGCGAGATTGGCGATGGTGTAACGAAACATTTACTGTACACACGCAGAGAAGGTATGCCACCTTATTATCCTGATTCAGACCAGTGGCTGTGCCAGGTTGTACGGCCAAAGTCGAGCGATTCATGGCTTGGAGAAATTCCATTCATCAGGAGAATCCTGCTGGGGTGCGGAATGCACCCTAACGCATCTGAAGTGCAGGCATGCATATAACCTGGGAATTAATTACAAGGGAACGACCATCAATCAAAGATCCATAAGAAATGGCTTGATGTGTACTCAGCTGCTTCCAAGATTTGATTTATGTTCTATGGACTGCTATGGACAAAGCAGCTAGACTTTGTTGGACAACTCCCTTGTGTTGGACACTTGACTCGTAAATACAGTGGTTGGTTCACTTTAAAGAGGTAATGCCCAACACTTTTGGCAAGCCTCCCCAGCAGCAACTCTTGGACCACAATCTAAAACCGCCAATGACAATTTGGTATGCTCCTAAATGTGCGTAAGAAGTGCAATGCCACGGCTCTTAACACCAGGAATGACGTCGAGCCTTGCACCAGAGTCCCAGGCAAGCAATGTCCACAAATTGTGGATTCGAGGCCGGCAACGACGTCGGAAATGTGGCAACGAATTAGGACGGGCTCTTCCGGAATTCCAATTGCATCGCGATTCCAGGGGCCAAGTGCAGTCCGGGGCATTCCGACGTCTTCCATGGCGTCTACCTATGGTGTTGCACCTGCACGCGCTATTTCGGCAATATGCCGACAACATGCGAGCATCATACTGGAAACATGCTGGCCACACACGTGAATGGCCCGGACCCACAATGGAGCCATACAACACATATCCACAACAAATGCCCATGCACATGCCCCACGTGTGCAAGGTATGCGGAAGCCACTCGTGCGTCATTAGTAGGCCTTATTATCCTGATTCGGGTTGGCGCTAATGCCAGCTTGTACCGCCAGCGATGTATCTCGCTGCGGAAACTCGCCAGATTCGAAACGCACAATCGATGGGGATATTCTGGTGAATGTAGGGTGCGTAGGGTGCCTGGGTACACACACACACCACCAGCCCACCTGCGAATACCCTGTGATGAGCCCTTGTTATGGGAAACGGGCTTTTGCGAAAAACCACCAGTTCCCCCTAGTAGGCGCAAGATGAGGCCCATTGTTGTATCGAATCATCGCAAAAGGAGATCCGTTCTATCGTGATGGTAACTTGAAGCGCACTCGGGGAGGGTATTGTCTTCGTCACTGTGTCCTCTACATACGAATCGGATCGCATTGAAAGGGTCCATCAGAATGGCGTGGGTTATATTTGTCAGTTGGTTAAGTGTTGATCTTGTATGGACTGTTAGCGATGCATTGTGCGGCAAAAACTTGTTGGGTTCGAAGTGGACAACTGATTTGGATTATGATGGATGTGATGTTGTGTTGGGTGCTAGTAAACCCGCGGAAATAATTCTGAAATAGAACCTAACGATGTCTGATGATCAATGAGTGTCGGATCAGCGAATTACAGTGGTCTGTTAGGCAATGAACTTATTAGAGATACAATACTTCAGCACGTAATTACGAAGGTCCTAAGGAAGAACATGACGCTCGTGAAATTTCATCTTCATCAGGACCAGGATCACATTTTTTTTTGTGCGAAGGGAAGTTTCACGAGTTTTGCGTTCTTCCTTGCGCGTCAGCGTTTCAAATGATTCGGTACATCCAGTTTGGGGAGAAGTTGCATTAATATTTTGAGGTTTCATTTATTTGGAATGACCCTTTCATATCGCCTCAAATTCTTGGCTACCTCTTGCGTCAAGTCGCGACACCCACTCGTGACGTGAGTTTGGCAAAGTGCCAATAGAAACTTGGTGGTCATGGGCGAAACAAGCTGACAGTGTGACATGTTTGGGACACGATGCCATGCTTTCACCCGTCAAAAACGACGGCAAAGTGGAAGAAACTTGGCGCCAGGTCATGTCATCTCGACGCGACATCCGGATCATTTGATGCCGCCCAGTCAGGTGTAAAGCACGTCAATACAAAGTCCCGTGTCAGTATGTTCTAGTTTGACGCCTTTCAGGGCACACCCTGATACGTATAAAGTTTCAGTTCCCATCAATATTAATACCTTTAACATTAACAATCAACCTCCCATTGCAAAAATGACCCCTCATTGTATTTTTCAATTATTTGAACTTCGGCTCGAATGTTGCTCGTAATTTTTTATACACTCTCTTTCATGACAATGTCAAGTATGTTACAAAGGCCTTTATAAGGTGTCAATTAACAAATGGCTGGGGAGAGGGTGCAGAAAATTGCAGAATATCTGCCCTCGCGGTGTACATAGGGTTGTTCTAAGTACCAGGGAAAATAGGTAGACTCAGGGGTGATGTACCCCAGAAATAAACAACCCGGTACAACGATGCACATCACCGAGGTGTAAGTTATAAGACTTTCTTCTCGGGAGAGCTCCTAGGGCGGGAATTTTGAATTTCGACACCGACGGAACAATTAACTCTAATGAAAGCGGTGGTAGTGCCATCTAGTGGGCCCGGGGGGAGCCGCGAACTGTGCCTCGCAGAACATGGGCTCGCATTCGGCGCTGGTGAGAGTCGGCCGTGCTTAGCTACGTGTATTCTATTAAAATATGCAAATATCCCGGGGTACACGGCGTCGTTTTCGTCCTTGTCCTCTCATATCGCGGCCCCATTGAAATACAACGCACGGACTGGACACGAACTACTGACCCGAAACGTATCTGTTCCGCGTGCGTCCCTAGGTCGTTGGGCAGCGCCGCCGCCAGAGTGCGCCCCTGTAGCCCTCGTGTTAGCCATGATAAAGGGCTGTAATTCAGACGCACAAAAGCGCGTCCACTTGGTACCACGGAATTCTAATTACAAGCGCACGCAACCCATAACCTTGTTCTGTCGGCGTTAAAACGAACTGCTCCGCAAATGCTGGCGGGGATGTTTGAACTGCGAAACGCGCCAGTCGATTTTCTAAGCGAGGATTTGGGGTATCTGTGAAATGCCGAATGCGTAACAGCGTTGGTGGCTGATAAGGATGCAATGCATTGGTCGATTTTCTAAGCGTGGCTTTGGATGGACGGGGAATCTGTGAAACACCAAATGCGTAGCAGTGTCAGTAGATGATCAGAATGCAATTGTGATACACGTGACTGATAATATGGTCACCGAATGGATATCGAAGACAGAAAAATTGGTTGATGAGGCCGAGAACTGATGTGTTCGTTTTTGTCTTTTCAGCAACAAAGGCATCCGCCCTTAGTCCTTGGTTGGATGTTCCTGGTGCTGCCGTTCCTTCCCGCGTCCAATCTTTTCGTGACGGTGGGATTCGTTGTAGCTGAGAGAGTCCTCTACATCCCCAGGTGAAAACTTTACCTTTAAAATTACCTTACCTTTAAAATTAAAATTAACTCCTCTTCCTAACAAGGTGATGTGAAAGTGTCTAATTATTTATAACATTTTTCTCCGAACTGGGTGTACCTAATAGTTTCAAAATTTACCACTTGGATATAGGAGTCCAACATTTCGGAAATAGCATTATTGTCGAAAATTAAGACTGGAGATTGTTTGATCTGACAGATTTAAGCTGATGAGTCAGAAGAACGCTTAGACCGACGCCGATGAAATTTTTCGACGCCTTCCGCATCGCCTTAAGTATCCTCCAGCAGTTTTCAAGTAATTGTTCAGATTTCCATTACCAAGTCTTCTCGAGTGCGTCTCTAAACATCGCAAGGAATCGCAGAAGCTCTCCTCTCCTTATCCTCGATGGAGACTGCAGCGAGCGGGAAACTAATTACCTTCGAAAGTTTAATGCACTGCCTTCTCTCCCGCATTATTGGTTGTTTTAAGCAGGCCGCTTTCGGAAGGCCGGGAATTCAATTTAAAATAACGAGCTTTGCCACTTTGTTCTGCGGAGTTTGAAGCGTTCACCACTCCGTATCCCTAAGGGTTGACATTGGGTTTAAAGCTCGGAGTTGGCATCGTCAAAGGCTCGGGAGGGTGCCCTACCCTGGGACAGCTTCTTTACGAAACACCCACACATCTGCCATTTCTGTGTATACGGAACTGTTTGCAGCGTTGGTTGGACCCTGCTGGTGGTTTACGGGGCTCAGGTGACCTGGACTGCGGTTCCACGGCGGAGAAGCTTGATCACCACCGGTGTGGTCACTCTCCTGATCCTGGGATGCTGCCGAACCGTCCTGCGCAATCGGGATTGGACGTCCCGAGAAACGTTATTGAGGTGAGCCACGTCGACACCCACACCCACCCTAACTCCACACACAACACCTCGGGACTAGGACGCCGGAATACCCATCCTAACTCCACACACAACACCTCAGAACCAGGACGCTAGAACGAACTACGGTGACCGAACGACCACGTATCGAAAAAGTGAGGGAACAGGTGTATGGCGTGACGGTCGTGTGTTACGACCTGGGCAAAGAGAAAATCCGATGAGCCAAGGAGCTGAAGAACCGGAGTCGGGGTCCGTGAGCTGAGAAGTGATTGTTTTGTTGTGTCCGGAGCTGGACGCAAGTGGCTTCTTCTTTATTGCTACGGACTAAAAAGTGGATCAACCTGAGATTATTCTCCGGTTGTTCCCGGGACTACGAAGGTTCTTCCGGGGAGACCTGGAAAAGAACTTGATGAGATTCTTCTAAGGGGAGATTCGATGCATCCCCTGGTGGAAGAGGATACGACGATTCCCGGATATTCTTTGTGCAGGGTGGAATTTATTATTGAGGGGTAATTTCATCTGTCGGGTTCTATTGCTGTTCAATGCGTCATCGAGGTATGTCGTGATCCAGAGTCGAACACTTTTACCTCGTGCAAGCCCATAAATGGAGTAGAATGCGAGAATGTTTGTTTGTAGGGAGTAGTATAGTCCGATGATGCTATCGGATCAGATGATGAACCGAATGATCAAAAGATCAGAAGATGAAACTTGTAGGCAGGTTGCAGCTCGGGTGTTACAAAGCGAAGCCGATATCTCGATAACTCTGGAATTTTCCGACAAATTTTCCTCGTTGCCGCTGCACCAGACGTAACTTCAAGACCCATTAACAATCCTCGCAGTTTGGGTACTTTTCGTTCATTTTCAGCCGGGATGCTGCGGTTGGTCTCTCCGGAACTTTGGCTGGTGTGTGCCCAGGTCCCAACCCTATCCTCTTGAACAAGTAGAAGTTGGCAGTCGACCAGAGACGTAGATTCATCCGTGCATATCCCGTGTATGTGTGTAACTTGCAGTTAGTGTTAGCCGAGTCACGTAGCGATTGGTCTGCCGGGACAAAACGTAACTAAGGCAGAGACGAGATGACGAGGTGGTCCCTTCGAGGTCTAAGGTGGATCCGTTTTGACCCCGGGGGTTCTCTCGTTTCAGAGCGGGCCTGAGTTCGCTGCCACACAATGCCAAGATGCACTACAACTTCGCCAACTTCCTCAGAGATACCTCCCAGCCAAACCGGGCGGTCCTCCATTACCAGCTTGCCCTTTGGTGAGTAGTATCCCATTACTAGTCCTCGGTGACTTTGGAACAATTAAGCCAGCGTTAATTTTAGTGTCGATCGAAGGATCGAACCCTGACCCCTTCGCCCTAATTCCCATTAAGTTGAGTGGGCACCCAGACGTTACTTCGCGTTGATACGTCCAGGAATTATACATAACGGCGAGATGCCATCAGTCCAAGCTGGTGGAGGTCAACATTTCAGCGCTTGAAGTATCAGTTTGGGAAATAAGTTCCCGCCGTTTTCGACGTAACATAACGCTATTAAAACGGCGCGAACTTATTCCTCGACCTAAGAGATGTGGAGTTTAGTCGCCTTTCAGATTAAATCGTTACCTCCGCTCGTGGATAATGAGTCTAGCAATGAATCAGTTTTGGGAACAACGGCCCATCAGCAATCGATCCACCGCTGATGTGTGGCGTGGTGCGGCATTTCAGAGGGTCCAAACCCGCGTGGAAAAAAGTGGGCAGCAGTGCCAATCGAGGGTAAAAAATTTGAAAGCCATTTGCCGGTCGTATATACGCGATCGGTTCAGTGGGCCGGATCTTCGGATGCGACAGAGAATCAGCAGCCCTCTTCTTCCAACCCACAACGGTCGAGCGTCCTACGCGGTGGAGGTTCCACCGGCAACAAAGTAATTATTTACGATCCTTTGAAAGCACACCGAGGGCGCACGCGTATTGCATACAGGTTTTCAATTTTTCCAGTCAAAAGCACGCGGCCATATTGCCGATATATGGAGGCCCCGCAGCTTTCTGCAGCTTTCTGCACCCTCCGTGGTCTTCATGCCCATGGCTACCCATTTTTATTTCCGCTGTGCCCAGACTTGAATGGGGGGCACCCTGGAAAGCCGATTTCGATCCCGATTGTTGAATCCCGCAGAAAAGGGGTAACTTATACCCGGACGGCTCGAAAAGTCCTGGACTCCGAAATATTAATCCAGTTTGTCTTCATAACCGCGACTGCTCTCTCGTTCCTGTCCATTATGTCGACTGGGTGCGCTGCCGCTTTACTGCTCATTCCATGATAACTACCCCTTGTATATATTTATAGGCGTCATTTATTCAGGGCATTCTGCGTACCTAGATGGATTATATAAGGTATTATCGCGAAGCGCGTAATTAGGGATTAAATGCCACTTCGCAGTCTATCGACCCCGAGCAGAGGTACCGCACATGTGTGTGGTTCGTTTGTTTTTATGAAGAATCTTGAGAATGTCTCAAAAGGAATTAAAAGAAGAGGAATTCATACTTCATCAGGGCCTTATTCGAAGCATCCACGTTCACGGTGGAGGGCTTGAATGGATTCTATCCACCCAGTCGGTGGGGGGTTTCATAAATTCTCTTTGACGCCACTTTCATATCACCTTAAGACAAGTTAATTCACACCCGCTGCGAGTTTACCGGTAATGGGTGGTATTAAATGCGGAATCTGAAATTGTTCCGAGGGTGCGAGTATAGGGTGGAGGGAGGAGAAGGTGGGGAGGAAGAAAGAAGACACGAGGTGGTTCCGAGCATGCATTTCCCCTCGGCGCATTTACGGGGAATGGATTCCGTTTGAAGTCCTGTTCGACTCTTTACTTCCCTCTCGTGCCTTCGTTCTAAGAGCCGCCTAAACGAGCTTAACTATTTTTCCTAGGGCACCTTTGCCCACGGACTCGCTCAGGGCATTCAGTAACTTCGACCCTGGAGAGACGTTATCCGCGGTTCTCCAAAGACGCGACATTTTTTTTTTTTCTTTCCCTACGGCAATCGCCCTGCGAAAGGGTTGTGGTATCAAATCGGATTGTCGCGTCTAAAAAAAGGATCCTGCGCGATGTAAAGGTGTAAAGGAACTTAAGTGAAAGGTGGCTGCTGTAGAAAAGGGCCAGAAGGGTTGCAGGGAGAAATAAAAGTGGATATTTAGATGTTCAGAAATAGATGGTCTCATTTTATTTCACGTTTATTTCATATTAATTGTTTCGTTCTGATATTATCGTTTTGATCGTTTTGATATTAATTCGTTTCAGACTTTACTACTTGAATGTGGAGGTTATGAAGAAAGTACCGACGCTCTGAAATTTAAATTTCTTAAAAGTTTGCTCATAGACATTTCATAAATTTTATATTAAATTTGACATTTCATGGGTGAGATCTTATAGACTCCATACTCGTGTACTAAAGTGCGAAACAATTCGGTATTAAAAATTCAAAATAATTGTTGAACCCATCCTGACGAAAAGTGTAATAAGTATTTTAACTTTTTGGACTCTTTCGTATCACCTTAAGGTGATAAAGAGACGAGTTAACAATCCATGAACGAGGGTGTAGAAAAATTGAGGAATATTTCGGGGAATTAACAGCGATCCTATAATCCTTGGGAAATAAAAGCGAAGCAATCAATAGGTATTTGTGTGACGGTACTCGATCGTTCATTACCACGAGTGCCATTACCCGGGTGGACAAATATACGGATCAATTAAACGCCGATGAATTCTTAATATTTACGTCCTCCGCGTAATCATTCACAGCGGATTATAAAACCCCGAATGGCCATACGGGGGTAGGAAATGAAATGGCAGAGCAGACATTTCCTTCCCGACAATACGGCGATTCGGGCGGGGGTGCGTTTTATCGATATTTGCGCAAGCGCCAAAAGCCAGGAATAATTATTTCGTCGAAGGGGGCGGCAGGGTAAGCGTTAACTCGTTCGTTATATTTAATCCATTATATCCGTAGTGCGAGGAAGAATTAATTCGACCGTACTGCAGAGCGCTTGCAGTCGCACTAAAACGCAGGATCCAATTAAATAATTCAAGTACGAGCGCGCAGCCCCCGATTTGGCTGGTGGGTATGGTTAGGGGTGAAACGGCCCTGGAGTAAAACGGGCCTGCGAGTTGCCACCCTTATACGCACCCGGCGCATTCCAATCCGCAATGAGGCATTCGTCTGCCTCCAAATCCTTGCGTGATTATGCACGCGTGAAATCGAGGGCATGGGCTGAAAAACAGGGAATTATATGCCTGGTCGCTGCTGGGACCTCAGAAAGTGGGTAGCGGTGATCATGAGTTCATTTGGATGACGTATTGGGTGATGGTGACTAGTGTTGTGTGGTAGCTGGTGTTGGGATGATGCCTAGTTTTGCGGTGGTGACTGATTTTGGGATGGTGGGTGGTTTTGAGGTAATGGTGACTGATTTTGAGGTAATGGGTGGTTTTGAGGTGATGGTGGCTGGTTTTCGGGTGATGGTGACTAGTGTTGTGTGGTAGCTGGTGTTGGGATGATGGCTAGTTTTGCGGTGGTAACTGATTTTGAGGTAATGGGTGGTTTTGAGGTGATGGTGGTTGATTTTGGGGTGGTGGCTGGTGTTAGGATGATGGCTGGCTTTGGGGGCATGGTGTCTGGTGACTGATTTTGGGATGGTGGGTGGTTTTGAAGAAATAGTGACTGATTTTGAGGTAATGGCTGGTTTTGGGGTGATGGTGACTAGTGTTGGAGTGGTGGGTGGTGTTGAGATGATGGCTAGTTTCAGGGTGGTGGCTGATTTTGAGACGGTTGGTGGTTTTGAGGTGACGGTGGCTGGTATTGGGATGGTGGCTGGTTTTGGCGTAGTGGCTGATTTTGGGATGGCGGATGGACTCTGACCAGCGACGAATCGTTCCACCGGGGAGAAAATTCAGCGTTTTCGGAAAATCGGCGGCCTCGTTTGGCACTCCGCCTCGACTAATGGACGATGGGGGAGGAAAAGCGGGTGAAAATGAAGGCGTTGTCTCGTGGTGAGAGCTCTGGACGATCGAACACCTCGTTTTCGAATCCACAAAGGCAACGCCGAACGCAATTGACTGATTCATGAATACTCCCCTTTGTCTCGTCGTCTCGTCGGATCGACGTTTTCCTACGAACGAGTGTATCTACGTCTGCACCAAAGCGTATGCACGGATACAGATGTAGCTGCATATGCATTGATGCAGCTGTACGTGCATCGATGCATCTGCATCAGCACCATACATGTTTCCGAATCGAATCAGTGCTTCTGCGACGAGAAGGGGGGCGACGATGAAAATGTCCGATTTTTTGCGAAAGAGGGAACCCATTACCGGTGAAACGATCCAGACTATCAAATCTTCGATTTGGAAAAACGGAAATGTCGGAGGTTTTTCACTTCAGATTCATTTCTTTGCAGAATTTCGTGTCCCTTAATATTTAGAACTGATCGGAAGAACTTCTTCGCGCAATATTCGAAACTTCACCTACCCTATATTTCGCGCGGACTTTTATGAACTTCCCCGCACTGCATCTCAGGTAGAGCCGATGCATTGTAAGTACGATATTGCAATATAGTGCTCAGGTAGCAGTAGAACGTAATATCAAGCATAACGGGGAAAGGGAAGGGCAGCTTCCATTCCGAGAACGATCGGACGAGAAGGCGATATCATTGAACCCTTGCATACAGAGACCGGGCCTTTGCACATTTGCATCCCTTCCGGAAGGACTGCTTCTGACGAGCGTTGTTTCTGGGTCACTTCCGGTCTGCAGCTCGGAACAATGGGTGCGTTTCTACCGACAGAAGCTTCCTACAGGCAAATGCCTGTTTCGCAAAATCAAACTACAGCATTTTTGCGACCTAATTGCATGGGAACGGTCCTTATTGTGTGGTAAGTGCATCTCTTCCGAAAGAGCTGCTGGATCGTTTCTGGGTCATTTCTGATCTAAAATCCAGAATGATGGGTTCACTTCTGCCAATAGTAGATTCCAAAAGAGAGAGTAGAGAAGCGGCCGCCTTAAAGTGGTCTGCCAAACTTCGTAATCCGGTGCAGCCACCCACCTCATGGACGGGTTGGTGAAAAGTGGGCGGAGGGGAGTAGAAGCGAGTGGAAGCGGGGTAGGTCCCTGGTAAACCAACAAAACTGCATTAATTAACTCGGAACGCTGCGCTAAGGGGCGAGACCCAAGAGGTGCTTGTTCACCACTGCGAATGTACTTCGTCTTCCCCTAAAGTAGCCGCATGCACGGCCATTGTGGAGCCCTGCAGTTGGGGGGTGCACTTGGTCCCACGAATGTGTTCCTGGTTCCTCCGAGGGCACTCTGGTCCCTTCGATAGATTCCGTGTTGTATTTTCAGCTACGCTTTGGTCCAATGACTTCCATCATTAGTTGGGTGACGCATGCTTGAGACCCTTCATCTACCACCAAATCTTCTGCAGAGTGTTTTGTGTGGTATCAGGTAGACGATCAAGTTCCCGACCTTTAAATTACATTACGCTACTTTAAAATCGTTTGGAACTTGTTCCTCCACCTAATCCATTACTCGGACTCCGAGAATGAACGTTGGGTAGCCGTAAACGTATAGATCAGCACGATGACGGGTAATTGTGTGGCACCGCCATACACTTGGAGTGTCGCCACAGGATATCGTCGGGTCTCCCAGGGTCCCCAAAACGTATCGGGGTTCCGACACCAAAATGGAGTGCTCAATGAACGCCGGCGACCCAGCCACAGCAGCAACCCACACAGCGATAGATCTCCTCCACCTTCGGGTGGGACCCCATCTAATTCCCCGAAGGATTTCTTTCCTGCGGCTGGCTCAAACCCGCGTCCGTCAAGGATGAATATTTCAAGGCCAATTTACGATCGGGATCCGAATTCGCTAGCGACTTCGCCGATCGACTCCCATCCTGGCAGCCAGACTGGTCGGATTCGGGCGGGAACAAACGACGGAAATTGCCAGTTAGTCAAAGGTTCAATTTTTCAGAGGCAATAGGGGGTGCACGTCAGCCTAGGAAATGAGATCTACAAGTGAGGCAGGACCGGGGAGTACCGATGAAATGCAATTTTCAGCCGTTGCACCTACTACCAACGCAGTCGTCGAGGCGGCAGCTGCAGCTGCAGCAATTTTTTTTTTAACCCGCCCTGGCGACGTGTTTGCCCGGCTGATTGCATTTTCACGGACAAATATTGCGATATTATGACAAAGCTGATTGGCAGGAGCTGTCTCGGCGCCACTCCACCGGCCCAAGCGTTCTGATTGCACCTGCGTTAATTGCATCTGTGCGGATAATGCGTTTAACTCCCTGAATATCGCGAAAGGCCGTTCGGCTGGAACTAACTGCGTTATTGGCCTTCGTCGGGCCCATCGCGCACATCTCAAGCGTCCATAGCTCTTTTTAAGGTGGTATGAAAGTGCGATGTATACCTACGTACCAAAAAGCCAACATGTTTATACTACTTTTCTCCAGAGTGGATGCACCGAATTATCTGAAACTTTAACACGTGATTGTGGAGGCTCTAGGGAAATGCGCGCTGCTATTGAAATTTGATTTTTCAAGAAAAATCTTGCGTTTAATTTCTCTAACGCTTTTCTTCAGCGGAATTACTTGGTCTCAGGGATACAGGTTATGTAACTTTGATCCGCGACTTTCCGAGTTTATTACAACATTCGACATTACACCGGGTAGAGCGGAATTGCGGCAATAACTTTTACACGTGTCGTTGTTCGTCTTCCTTTATGTTTTTTGCCCTCCTTCGTACTTGAAGACGTATTAAGGGAAAAGACAGAGAGCCGTAAAGGAAAGCTCAATGGATAAAAAGTGAGGAGGAGCTTCGTCTTCAGGAGGGAAGTCTCCGTTTGCTTTTCGTTTCCTCCTCGGCTAGTTGCACTCTTTCTCCAATTGCACCGGAGAACTCGTTTCCACGTTTCTAGGGTTTTTTAGAGGACCCTTTTCAACGAAACCTTCGAGTGACCCTGCATTTCCGTTGCATCTATCATCGAGCTGCCTCGAGCGCTCGGCTTTTCTTCTTCCCCGGAACGATAAATAAAGAGAAACAAGACATGATGAGTTAAATCGTACTCAGAGGGAATAAGGACATTATGCAGGGCACTAAGTATGGTATAAAAATATTTCTAAGACAATCCATACCACGCAAACGTCTTTTTTCTTCAGACGCAATTTCTGGAACCGTCTGAAGACTTGTTCAAATTTGATTAGAAACATTAATTACATTTTTCAAATGATGTCTTCTTGATGAGGTCTTCTATTGTTGTGTTCTCATACGTCAGGTTAGTCAAATTGTAACTTTTGAAGCCTTCATTTTTTAAAATTCAAATTTTAGTTACAGAGCTTTGTTGATGCAGAGCCCATCTCGTCTGAGATGATGTCTTCTATTGTTGTGTTCTTCTACGTTAGGTTAGCCAAATCTTAATTTTTTTAATAAAACCTTGTCGATGAAGAGTCCATCTCGTCACGGGATCTGATTCTTCATTTCGCTTTTCCTTCGGATATTATTTTTCGAGCCGCATTAAGACTTGTTCAAATTTGATAAGAAGCAGCGTTTCGAGATGCCGGGAGTCTTCTCGTGTATTTACTTAGGAGATTTATGCTCCTTGGCTGACGTTGCAATCTCGCAAGCGTAATAGCGAGGTTACGAGAGCTCGTAACTCGTCGATTTCAAAGCTCGTGAGAAGGTTCAACTTGAATTCCGATTGGGAAATTCAATAGTGATGCGGAACGAGGAATTCAATGGGGAACTTTGCCCAGGATGACAACTTTCCAGGGATCTAAAATTGATAGACAATCGGAGCCTGGAAATGGAACTACACCAATTCTCAGTAGAACTACAAACTCCCATAACAAGTTACAAAATAATTCCAAGTTAATATACATATCGGCTCTATCTACAAATTTTAAGGAAAATGAAAAGCAATTTAATTGTTCTCTACTCCTCTTCAACAATGTCTCGTCGAGGAATTTTGGGTATTGACCACCTCCTATAAAAATGATATTTGACAAATATAGTTGGATAAAAAATGGTTAAAAACATTCAATTAATCAACCGAAGTGATATGGGTGCTGTCCACCTTCTATAAAGAAACGAAATTTCCGGGATATGATTTTAAAAGAATAACGTAAAAAGTCGCGCTTTGCTATGAACGGTTCGCGAGCCCTAACCTCACTTTTCAAAAATTCCGCCAGCGACGCACGTTTCCTTTTTCCCAGCAAGCTCCCAAGTAATCGAGCCTGAAAGCGGTAGATTTTGCAAAACGTCGGTAGATGAAGGACAGGCAAGGCAGATTGGTCATGAATATCAGAGCGGATCATAACTGGTAATAACAACCACGGGGTGGGGGTTTGCGGTTCTTGAAGAGCGGTCGCGGTAAGCCTAGATAAGATAACCTATCAAAATTTACGCGTCCCGATATACGTTATATTTACGATAATGCATTATTTGATTGCACTTTTACGACGACGCGCTCCTGCCTATTATTCCTCGGGCTGGGAGCATAAAACTGCAGAGCGTATACGCAGACGCACCGGCGGAGCCGGCTGGATAGTAGCAGTAAATCAACCGAGAGGAAATCCTTCGAATACGCTCCTCAACAATAAAAAACCTAAGGGCAATCGTCCTACTAGATGATCAGCGAGGAGGATGCGCCGTCATCCGCGTTGCTATCAATCGCGACCTGTGGGCATTGATAGGACAAACGTGGGATGGATCAGCGTGTATGTACAGCCTGGGACTTGGGATTTGGGCTGTTGAACGTTTAGAGTACTGTATGGTTGTTCTAACTAGTGATACTGGTATCCTACCATGGTTCTCTTCACTACTTTTCCATGATTAAGAACCTTTGATACGAGAAACGTGGGATGGATCAGCGTGTATGTGCAGCCTGGGACTTGGGATTTGGGTGGTTGAACGTTTAGAGTACTGTACGGTTGTTCTATCTGGTAATACTGGTACTACTGGTACTACTATCACTACTGGAACTACAATGGCTATCAATCGCGACCTGTGGGCATTGATAGGACAAACGTGGGATGGATCAGCGTGTATGTACAGCCTGGGACTTGGGACTTGGGACTGGGACGGTTGATTGTTTGGTGTACAGTTGTTCTATCTAGTAACCGCGGTATCCTACTATGGTACTACTTCTCCACAATAAGAACATCAGGGGAATGGTCCTACTAGATGATCAACTCAGAAGATGAGAGGTCATCCGCGTTGCTACCAATCGCGACCTGTGGGCACTGATACGACAAACGTGGGATGGATCAGCTTGTCTGTGCAGCCTGGGGCTTGGGATTTGGACGGTTGGACATTTAGAGTACTGCACGGTTGTTCTATCTGGTAATACTGGTACTACTATCACTACTGGCACTACAATGGCTACCAATCGCGATCTGTGGGCACTGATACGACAGATGTAGGATGGATCAGCTTGTACCCTGGTGGACCTGAGTGCCTTCATTGCGAATATGGTGCCGTCCATGCATGATGTGAAGGCAGTCATGAAGTCATGTCCGTAATTGCACAGCCTGGGACTTGGGACTTGGACGGTCGAATCTTTGGAGTAGGCACAGAGTTGTATGGAGACTTTTTCTCTTCCAGCCTCTTGATTGATGATCCTAGAGGAAGTTCCAGCTCTGTACGTGTACAGGGGTGCGTTGGTGGTTCAATTAATTTCCCAGGGCGTTCTTTGGATCCGAGTGGGACGTTCTACGTTCCGAATTCTCGTCGTACTTCCACGGAGTCGTTTTGTGATAAGTATCGGGTGGAATTGGCGCGAGTTGTCCAGCTCCAATCGCTCGGCGTTCGTTAGAACCGAGGTGGCTCGTTTTTTGTCGGGGAATTTTCATTAATTTCCCTAAGCGCGTTCTCGCAGGGGCTCGGTGGCATGTCGGATCGATTATTTAGGGAAAAAAGCGCGAGGAGGTGCCAGGGGAGAAAAAACATGTCCGCCGCGGGGTGGGCGGACAATTTATCCGCTAACGCTTCCGATCCCTGGACAATGGTCAGTTGTGGCCGGGGCTGGGTTTTAGGGGCGGCATTGCGGCCTTTGTAGTTGGCTAACCTGCCTCGTCATTGTACGCCGGATACAGTGATATTTATTTGAAACGCTTCGGCATAGGAAGTCGGTACGTTAGTTTCCGATTGTGCCGACTGACGGCCCCTACCGCCCACCACCCACCGCCACCCACCACCCACCCCTAGCTTTACGCCCTCATAAGCCGCCACCGACGCAAGGCTATAAACCTGGCCTACCGAAAATTACGGTTCTGTCTGCCACAAGAACCAACCCCATACTGCAACCCCTTTCATCCCCTGCTTCGCCCTCTGTTTACTTCCCGTTTCGGCCACGGTGGGGCGCAACTATCGGCCGGGATGAAAGTTCCATACTTTTTATGAAAACGGGCTGCTCTTTATGAACAGGGGAAACTTCTCCCCAAACTTCGTATTTTACAATTTGCGGATATTTCTCTCTTAGCGTAAGAATCCCCGTTTTTTACACCTTTCCCGTTTTCTATTATCAACAATTTTTCCCTTATTGTTGTACTATGTTCAGAAGTACAACAGGGTGGATTATGTTAACTGAGCTTTTAAATAACGTGGATAAATTTTTGTCTCTTTATTTCCCGGCATCTCAGCCCCTTTAAAAGTACGGATATAAATCAACCCCCAGTTCTCGAGGGATGAAGTGGCACTTCGTCGTGACTAAAAATTGTATAATGTAAGCGATTGCAGTTTAAATCATACTAATAGCTTGACATTACTCAAATAATACAGTTAAGACCAGTTCTTCATCCCCCAATTGCGCCCCATTTTCTCGGGGATCATTTTGGGAATATGCAAGTTTATGAATACGGAATTTTTCTTTCGCTGGGTACCATTTTTTAAATATGCTGCACTTAATCTTCACCTTTTATAAATGAAACGGGTTATTTATTATCCAATAAAGAGACACTTCAGGCCCTCGAAGGGGATGCTCTCCAGGGTGGCTTGCTTGACGTGTAAATATCGAGTTTCCCTCTCTTCGGGGAAGCCGCGATGTCTCGTTAAATCTTCTCCCTTTCTGTCAGGAAAATGGACGAGGATCCTTCTTTCCTACGATTTCCTCGGGGCTGATTGTTGCGATAATTTCAGGTTTTCTCGTTTCTCTTCTTCCCCCAGCTGGATCTTCCTATAGATTTCCTGGGGATGATTTCCCTGACAGCTCGGAACGTCCGGAACAAGAAAGCACTGCATTTCGTGCTTTCCGGACAGTAAAGTGGAGCTTCAACAGTGTCAGTTTTAATAAAGTTCTCCCTCGCAGATCGACGGTCTGAAAATAACCCCCGGAAATTAGTTTCAGACATCAAAGTCTTGTCTGAAACTAATTTCTGTTATCAATGTGTCAGGACAATTCTTAGATGATCACGAGTCATTTGTCAGAATTTCGAAAAATCTTTTCTTTGTACTTCTGGACTTCCAACCTCATCCTTTGTGTCGCAAATCTTTTGCGCTACAAATTATTAATAATCGAATTCCGGGATAAATATCAAGTCTCATCATACAGTGCCCTGCTCCTACAAGTGCCCCATAACGACGGGGGCGATTCGGGGCAAGGCTGCTGCGTCCAACTTTATACATTTACTCCCTCAATATTCTAAACGTTGATATTGTATATGTACGACTAACCCGCCTAGTTGAACTGTTAAAGATTAATCACGTTAGGAATGATTAATAATCGAATTACTCCTCATACAGCGCCCTGGTCCTACAAGACGTGCCCCATAATGGCGGCGGGGGCGATTCAGGGCAAGGCTGCTGCAGGCGCTTCCAAACTGCGCCGTCTGCGCGGCCCTGCAGCCCAGGGAAGTTTAAATAAGTTTCGAAACTGCGGGCTGATTGATTTACTTTTAACTCGAGTCGCGAGTTTTCAGCGGGTCGTGCGCCGCATCGAGAAAGTCCCAAGGGACGCATCTACGGAGACAACCCCAAAAGACAGGTTCCATCCCTGCCGTGGACGTCGAATATTCCCTTCAACGCGAAAAGTATTGCGCAAAGTTTGCAAGAGCTAAACGCCAGGATGGGCAAAGAGCTGATGCCATTTCGGGTCTGACTCGAAAGGGAACGATATAAGTCTTTTGTTTTTGAGTTTGGATTGGATTAGGTTGGATTAGGTTGGCTTAGGTTGGTTTAGGTTGGCTTAGGTTGGCTTAGGTTGGCTTAGGTTGGCTTAGGTTGGCTTAGGTTGGCTTAGGTTGGCTTAGGTTGGCTTAGGTTGGATTAGGTTGGGTCATATAAGGTATGACAGGTACCCGGGAAGTTTTGGGCACGATCGGATAATAGCGGACATTAATGCCCTTCCATTAAACACCGGTGGTACCATATTCATACAGGAGGCATTCCTTTTCCTCGTACGCTTCAGGTAATCAGTTGAGTAATTTTGCTTTCTCTGTACCCTTTCTTTAATTATATCTCTCCGATCCCTCTCCCCCAGCTCTCTTCCCGACCACCCTGAGGAGATATGCAGATCACTTTCCACGACCTGTACTTCCCTTAGGGGTGCATTTCGCCCTAATTGATCCCGTAAGGGTGCCTTTTAAACAACTCCGATTTCACGGACCGACGACCATCCCTTTCTCCATGTTCTCCTCGCCCACGCAATGCTCGATATTTCCTGGACGCTTTTCAAGAAACTTCTCCGAAAGTACGAGGGAAAAGGGACGTTTCACGGCAATTGTTTAGAGATACTCGAGAACCAGCGAGATTGAGTTCAGTCTTTCGAGTACTTCCACTTTTGTACCGAGGACATGTCGATGGGGCACCCAGATAGTGGACAATAAAAACTCCATGCCAAGGAAAACAGATCCATTTACATGTATTGACTTTGTTGCAAGTATTGAAAATCTAGATAAACCTTTTTAAGTCATGGAGTATTTTATTTTAATGCTTCTTCATGAAGATGAAGAGCCCTTTCTAAAGGACCAGGGAGGTTCTAGAAGTCTACTTTTGGCAGTGTAGCTCGGCAAACAAACGCTAGGGGAATCTGCGGCTCGGTTCTTCATCTAGGAATCTCCTAGATGAAGATCCTTTTCTAAAGGACCACGGAGGTTTTAGGATCAACTCAAGTTCATATCAAGTTATGGCGTACCTTTAACGAATAGGGGACAGAAATGGCTCTAGGTCAGCGAACGAGCGCTAGGCGAATCTGTGGCTTCGTTCTTCATCTAGGAATCTCCTGGGGGTAGTCTGGGGGAGGCGAGGGGTTGCAGATATTGATGGAAAAGAGGATTCCTCGATGAATGCCGCGCGAGGGAGAAGTCGCATTCCGGAAAATGCTTCGACGAGTCTCGTCGCCCGTTTCCCCCACGGAAACGTCGGACCATTGTCGTAATGGTCCGTGACCGTACGTACCGATTTCGAAGGGATCTCGGAAATATCGCATCTTGCGGATGGTCTCGCCAAAGGAAAAGCGAGGCTAGGGGGAGTGGGCGATTCGGGGGGGTCTTAAGGAGCCCTCGAGATGATGAAAATCCTGCCGCAGGGGTGCCGGCTAAGAGCTGCCTCGTTTTGGCCCGATTTTCCGAAAACGCCCCGGCGATTACCCCAAATGACACCCCATTTTCCTCCCACTTTTACGACCTACGACCTCCTGGAGTTGGCTAAATGCCGGAGTGCCTCGGTACAATGTCACGACTTTTTACTCGCGTTCTTAAGGTGGTACGAAAGTGTGATACATACGTATCAAAAAGTGAAAATGTTGATGAAACTTTTCTCCAAACTGGAGGCACTGAATCATCTGACACTCTAACACGTGATTATGGAGGCTCTAGTAGAAGAGAAAAGGTGAAACAAAGCGGAAGGAAAATAGTTTCCTCCTCGCCTACCCGGGAAACAGTTCTGCAGGTGGAGGGAAATTATCAGAAATAAGAGGAGAAGGAAAAAAAAGGGGAAGAAATAAAAGCATCCGAGAACTCGAAGGAAGTCGGGGGTCTTCCAGGGATGTATATAGTCCTCGGCAGGAGACGGGGTCGGCAAGATAAGATCCTGGAAACAAAGGTTATCGCGGAGTCCTCCAAAGGAAAGAAGCCAGGGAGGAAAGTCGAAGGAAAGGGGTGGAAGGAGAGGACGTCCGAAGGAAGAGGTCCTGGTATCTCGAAATCGATAATCACTGGCTTGGCCGCCATTCCACGGAAATAGTATCGCCTCTAAAGGGGCATTAGGAGAAGATAAAGGACATGGGGAAGAGGGAGACAGAAACTAGGCTCGGTCACATGTGTTCGATTTAATAAAAAAAAAAAATAAATAAAGATTTGGACCTGGGGCCGGGGTTCAAATGAAATCTCATGCGACCTTTAAGGTGAAATGAAACGTCGAGAGATTTCATCGACGTCGGTAAAAGAGATCCTTCTAAATACCTACGTTGCCGACGTTTGAATTAATATCGTCAGCACGACGTGTAATTCTCGGAAATCCAGCTACAAAATTCCAGGAATCGGAAAATAAGTCAGCGGCGTTTAAAATGCTCAGTTGTATCGCCATTTTGAAAAATGATCACCGTTTT
This sequence comes from Orussus abietinus, assembly GCF_000612105.2. Taxonomy (NCBI): domain Eukaryota; kingdom Metazoa; phylum Arthropoda; class Insecta; order Hymenoptera; family Orussidae; genus Orussus; species Orussus abietinus. Next base: position 32,497 of record NW_019394441.1, read on the forward strand.
CCGAATTTTACTCAGCAAACAATACATCGATATCCATGTTGAACGACAGCACGACATGTAATTCCCGGAAATCCAGCTGCAAAATTCCAGGAATCGGAAAATAAGTCAGCGGCGTTTAAAATGTTCAGTTGCATCGCCATTTTCAAGAATGATCATCGTTTTTAGGATTCTAATCAACGAAGGTCCTTCAAAAGTTCCTAAATCAAATTGAAGGAACGAGATTTCCAATCAATTTCTTACGATTCGAATTCCACCTTTACAGCGATATCCGGAGAATTTTGAATCCGCGTGTAGGTTCTGTGCTTGGAGTTTCCATTTCGAAGGAAGAACCATGCTCGGAGGAAAATCGATTGCGTCCCCAGGGCGCCACAAATTCCAGTTGTCCTTTAATTGCTAAGGTAGATCTGGGAACGCCGAAGCAGGGATGCAAGGCTCCATTATGTAGAGTACAATCCGAGGGTGGTTTATATTCTGTAAGATGAACTACCGGTGTCCATAGGGTCCCGTTTTAATATTCCACTCGTTTCCCTTCGGAGTTTTCCCTCCCCTTGGAAAATATTCCGGTTTAATGCCGGTGAAGTAGGGACCTACGGATGACCCGAGGGTGACCACCCTTATTGGTTCTTCCGCATACCCCTCTAGGTGCTTTTGTATGCCCGGGGGTCGTATCCAGTGACATCCGGATGTCACCTCGGAATCTGCTCTTCTAGGGTCCTGAGTTAGCACTTTTACGTCCTGGAAATACTAAATAACTCCCTGTATGAACATCCATTTTCTTCCTTTATGATGTTTTCCCCCAGTATAAGTAACGTCAAAGAGGTTTATGAAACTTTTCATCGAACTGAGTGTGTCCAAGCGTTTCAAACTTGAAAATATGAACATGGAAGCTATAAAGAAGGTATTGACACTCATGAACTTGCACTTTTACCCCCTGGAAATACTAAATAACTCCCTGTATGAACATCCAATTTCTTCCTCTATAATGTTCTCTCCCAGGTATGTGCGAAAGTGACGTCAAAGAGTTGTTTTATGAAACTTTTCATCGAACTGAGTGTACCGAAGCGTTTCAAACTTGAAAATATGAACATTGAAGCTATAAGGAAAGTTTTGACACTCATGAACACGCACTTTTACGCCCTGGAAATACTAAATAACTCCCTGTATGAACATCCAATTTCTTCCTTTATGATGTTTTCCCCCAGGTATGTGCGAAAGCGACGTCAAAGAGTTGTTTTATGAAACTTTTCATCGAACTGAGTGTACCGAAGCGTTTCAAACTTGAAAATATGAACATGGAAGCTATAAGGAAGGTCTTGACACTCATGAACTTGCACTATTACGTCCTGGAAATACTGAATGAATTTCAGAATTTGAGAGTTTCATGAAATTGAATGTAAAGAATTAAGTGAAGCTACGCTGAAGAAGTTGTGCAGATATCGCCCGTAGTTTCTGTGTTAAAGGTGCGTGCTTTATTGCGTGGAGTGGATCCCTGGAGCGGTTTACATTCCGCAAGGCGGGACGTGGGCGTTTTTGGGGTGCGTTTTAATATTCCGCTCGAATCCCTCCGGAGTTTTTCGCTCCCTCTGGAAAATCCCCTGCTCTATGGTCACCACCCTTTTGAAAGTCCGAGGATATTTGTATGCCGGCCGGTCGCCTTACGTGACATTTGGGTGTCACCCTTAAATTTTCTCGAACCCTTATCGAGTCCTCGTACGAGATTTGCATCCTTAGGATCCGCCATTTTTTATGATCCCTATGATCTCTCCTCGGTTATCAGACATGTAGAGCTATCCAATTGCTCTAAAATTAAGAGTTCCCATTAACTCAAACAGCCTATTTCTATCATGTAAAAAAATTGAGAATAATTGACATTTGGGTGTCATCCTTAAATTTTCTCGTACGAGATTTGCATCCTTAGGATCCGCCATTTTTTATGATCCCTATGATTTCTTCTCGCTTATCAGACATCCAGAGCTACTTTAAATTAAGAGTTGCAATTAAATGAAAAAACAGCCTATCTCTATCATGTGAGAAAATGTGGAAAAGTTTACATTTGGGTGACATCCTTAAATTTTCTCGTACAAGATTTGCATCCTTAGGATCCGCCATTTTTTAATTGGGCAAAGTGATCCGCAGTAGCCCTAGTAGCGCAGAATAATTTCTGCAATGTATATGCTACGTTACTCGTTTTATAATAATGTTTTATAGCTGCGTAGGAAATGGTAATGTAAAACTTACTTACATGTTACATATATGTTATACATTTTATGCAACGGTTATATTGTTGTTACGTATCCGTGTTTTGTGGGATATGACCACGTAAGACAAATCTTTCAGCTATTTCATTTACCATTAGTATTGTAAGAATAGCTTGATGTTTGGAAATTAAGGTATTTGTTAGATATATCAAAGATGTAACAAAGATTTGACAAAGATATAACAAAGATATAACAAAGATTTAACAAAGATATAATGCCATCTGCCGGACTGCCGCCTAAGTACTGGCAAAGATGTCCACCCTTACAGCATTATAAGTGCTCATAAGCAGCTACCACATCTTCTACAGGGACATTTACGGGTCCTCGAGGAAGTCCTACAGGACCTCGTTAGAGACCCCATGGGTGGGTCGTCGCCCATGGGTATGAAATAATTCTCCCTCAAATAATCACCGTACAGAGGGCTTGGGGTGGGACAGGGAAAGAGGGTGGAAAGTGGAAGGCAAAGAGAGGCATAGAAGTGTTCCAGAATATCCCAAAGCGGGATAATGGATCGGAATTATCCCCGGGCCGAATCCATTAGCCTTTGATAGCTTTTAGCATTTGCCGTGGAATCGAATTTCCGGCTGGACCGACGCAAAGCTCTCGGGGAATACTTTTCGGCACCTTTGCCCCAAAATGGCGGAGGAAGAAGAAATAATCATTTCTCTTCGCCGTGACGTCGCACCTGATGATGTGACGTTATCGGGGGATATCGATTTTTCAAAATTCGTTTCGAACTCCTGGACTTCCGGCATCGACGGGGCGGTTTTCAAAATCGTTGCGGAAAATATTACTCGACGCTATGTGTTTGAACAATGGGAGATGAAAATCCTTTTAGATGAAAACAGGACCGAAAGCTCTGAGCTTCTACTGGCTTCGAGCAAAGCTTCAATTTATTGTAATATCGTTTGGGACTTGAAAGGGATTCTGGTAATATGTTCTGCACATTCGATGTTGGAAGACGTGGAGGAGCCTTCCTTTTGTTAAAGTCGTTTCTATGAATTTAATCAAAATTGCCTGTGGAAAGATAATATCCCTGTATGTCGCTCTAAACGTACAAAACGTTGCTACATATGTATGTATTAAGGGTTTTGTTACAAATTACGTGGATAATTGTAATTCGAAGCTGTTATCATTTAATGCAAGGTATGGAACACAAGAAATGAATTTTGTTACAGATTGCGTATAAATTGAAAATCAAACATATGTACATATAAAGTTGTTATTGCCATACAATGCAACATATCGAACACAAGAAATGAGTTTTGTTGCAAATTGCATATAAATTAAAAGTCAAACATATGTATAATAGCGGATATGAATGCCTCCCCTGCAGATACGGCATCGCTTGTGCAGGATGGAAGGGCATTGATGTCTCCCAGTGTACGTATAAAGCTATTATCTTCACATAAGACACAAGAAATGAATTTTGTTAGAAATTGCACAAAAATTGAAAATCAAACATATGTACAATGGCGGACATGAATGCCTCCTCTGCAGATACGGCATCGCCTGTGCAGGATGGGAGGGCATTGATGTCTCCCAGTGTACAATGGCGGACATAAATGCCTCCCCTGCAGATACGGCATCGCCTGTGCAGGATGGGAGGGCATTGATGTCTCCCGGTGTACGTATAAAGCTATCATCATCACATAATACAAGGTATGGAACACAAGAAATGAATTTTGTTACAAATTGCGTAAAAATTGAAAATCACACATATGTACATATAAAGTTGTATCGTCGTACAATGCAAGGTATCGAAGACAAGAAATGAGTTTCGTTAGAAATTGGGTAGAAATTGAAAATCGAAAGAGCAGACGTTGCGAAGAGACGCTCAGAATCAACTCAAGGTATAATTCCTGCGGAAGCTCCAATGGATCGGGTGCTCTAATGGCATCGAGATGTTTGACAGACCGTGTAATCCAGATGGATTTGTAGTTCCGTTTCCAGGATAATTTCGTAATACGGCGAACACGATACATCCGGTTGCAGAGGAAGCACTGGTGCATGCTCAGATTAATTCCGCTTAGAAAGAAGCTCATCACGTTGCTAATTGCAGATCCCGGGTGTGCATTCCCGTTATTAAAGGGAAGACGCCCCGGAAGTGAAACAGTAATTAATTAGTAATTAATGAGCCCCGAAACCAGGGCTTCACGGAATACCGACGCCGAGATGAGTAATTACTAACATAGCCGGAAAAATTCAATTACGATTGTTACATGTTCGTCGTTTTTTACTGCCAGTCCCTTGTTGTCATTAAACTTGGCAGCGATCGTTGCAACTCTATTCTTTTACATATATACATAAATATCACTTACGTTAATGCAAAATCGTAATTTCCAAGAATATTTCTAGAGTATATTGTAAATTGGTAAAGTACATCTGATAATCATTGAAACTGTAACGCACGTAAAGAGACATTTAAATAATTTCATAGAGAATGAAAAACGAAGGGGGTGAATTATAAAGAGACTTACGTAAAGACAATAAGAGCTCATATGGTAAAAATAATTGTTTTCTGTAGACTAAGAAATTTGAGGATGATTTAAATAATTTTTAATTTCAATGGTGATTTGAAGTGTCTTAACATTTTTCTTCATTTTTTCATTTTCAGGCTCTGGCCCTCTTATGCGAGCGCCCACAACAATTTGGGAACACTGACTGCTGGGGATCAGGCTGAGAAGCATTTTCTCGCAGCAATTCATGCCCAACCGGGACATGTAAATGCGCACTACAACCTCGGTCAATTGTACAGGTAAATGCACTTTTCAACACCCTGCATGTTATTAAAATGCCCCGCTAGATTGTAAAAACCTCAACATAAATATAAATTTTACGACAATTAAGAACACTCTGGTAGTCGATAAACTCGCATTTGAGCGGGATAAAGGCAAAAGAAGTGTTGTATGCGCTTCTATGCCAGCTGTCAATATAAAAACCACACAGCTGTCAATATAAAAAACCAACGTCGGCAACGGAAGCATTTTGAAAAGTCTTCTTTACCGACGTCGATCAAGTTCCTCGACGTGTTTCACTTCACCTTAAGCATTGGATGAACAGTTTATGTGGGAATGAAAAAAGTGTCCATACCAAAAAGCACTAGATACTTCCCCTAGAAACCCTGGCGTGAAGCCCCTTTCGAATTGACATCTCTCGGGGAAACCGAGGTCCTGGGAAATGGCAGCGAAATGCGAAAGCTCCCTCCGGAGCTTTCATCGGTCGAAACCCACCTCGGAGGTTTCAATCGAGGCGCTCCCCTCGAGCGATTTTCAAACTCCCATAAAATTCGAAAGCTTGTTCGTCGGAACGTTAAGCTTTTATCGTCCGGAGGAAGTCGTGACGTCACTTGGTGCCGACGAATCGGAGGGAAGAACTGCCCGTAAAGTGGGCCGATAATAAACAATAAAAGTGGGATTTGTCGTAAAGGGCCAAACATTACCGAGCCCCTAGCTGGTTTGCCTCCAATTACGCGATTGTACCGACCACACAGTCGATTACCTTGAATTACGTACCCCTCGTAATTCAAGGGGACACCTAGACGAGATTGCGCTCCAATTTACGGGGATTTACGAGGATAATTGTGCAGGGCACTTTTTAATATCCATCGACTGGCCAATTTTTACGTACCTCTTTATGTGGAATGGCGTATTCTTCTGCGTTTTCCCACATTATTGCAAATGGCCGACCATTGTACACACGTATTCCGCAGGGTGCAGTTAATATGCAGATTTATATCATCAATATCTCATTTATATTCGAGATTTCTCTCTTTTACGGTAATCTAACACCCATCGATGCGCAATTGCCAATTAAACGAAGTCTGTGCAAGGTTTTACTTCGGTGTAAACGAAATTGCCGTGAAATTTGCACGGCTGAGATTTCCTGTTACGAGCTTTTCAATATCCATCGATCGATTCAGTTTTACGTACCTCTTTACCGATCGTAAGCCGGAAATGGTATTTTATTACGTGTCTCTTGCAGCTTGCGGTAAAAGCGGGCGTAACGGCGAGATTTGCGTTATCGACAGATTTATTCCTGATATCCTTTCCTTCCGAATGTATAACACCCATTACGGGAATTAGTATGTATGCAAATGTACGAAATACACCCAAAAGTATAATATCAATCGCGCGAATTAGCATGTGTGGAGATGTACGAAATACACCCAAAAGTATAACACCCATCTTGGGAATTAGCATGTATGAAGAAGTGTGAAATACACCCAAAAGTATAACACCCATCACGGGAATTAGCATGCATGAAGAAGTACGAAATACACCCGAAACTATTACACCCATCTCGGGAATTAGCATGTGTGGAGATGTACGAAACACACCCAAAAGTATAACACCTATCTTGGGAATTAGCATGTTTGAAGAAGTACGAAATACACCCAAATGTATAACACACATCACAGGAATTAGCATGTATCAAGAAATACGAAATACACTCAAAACACATCTCGGAAATTAATACGTATGAAGAAGTACGTGACCCTTATCTTTAATGTACTAATACACAGAACCAACGAAATCAGTAATACCTGAGATACTTTCCTCGCCAGGTTAATTGTTAAACGAAACAAAATAATTAGTGGCCTTACATGAAATATCATACATTTTCCAGGAAGACGAACAGGACCGAGGAGTGCATCAGGATGTTGCAGAAGTGCGTGTCCCTGGACCCCGCCTACACACCTGCTTATCTTGTCTTGGCAAGATTAGCAAAGGGTCCAGCTGCAGGTGCACTTCTGAGACACGTCGTGAGACTGCAGCCAAAAAGTCCGGACCACATCGCGGAGTATGCGTCTTGGCTCCATGGGAATGGTAATGCACATCAGATGTTAAATAGTATCTACGTACTTTTGTGTGTGTACATGAGACATGAATTATGAATTCATTTACTAAAGTACCCTGCCAAAAACGTTTAAATTGGCATTTTTGTATACCGGTACAATTTACCCAACTCTATGTTGTGTGTATCTTGTGTGTATCTTGTGCGTTCTTGTGTGTTTTTGTTGTCATATCGCTGGCTGTTGCAGCTCATGCCTCGATGCACCCAACAATTTACCCAACTCTATGTTGTGTGTATCTTGTGCGTTCTTATGTATATCTTGGGTGTATCTTGTGTGTATCTTGGGTGTATCTTATGCGTTCTTGTGTGTTTTTATTTTCATATGGTCGCTGGCTGTTGCAGCTCATGCCTCGATGCACCCCACTCGGTTCATATACACACAGTGTAAAATCGTTGCTGTTTAAGGAAAGTGGCTTCCCTCCCTGAAGTACTACCTGAAGGGCATGGAAGCATCTCCATCTCACAGGGCGTCTCTTCTAGGCACGGCAAAGATCCTGAGATCGAGAGGCCAGTGGCCCAGAGTGCATCAGCTGATCACGAGGTAACCCCAAGATGCATCTTGGCTCCCAATTATCGATTTTCCGATACCGATATCAGGCTTATCAGGTAATTAACTCTGGTAAGGTTCATCGGAGAGTGGTCAAACACTGGAGCGATGCAACTCGAAAGTTTCCTCCTGAAGGTGATTTTTCGGGACACCTTCTCTAGAAGGGTCAATCTTCTTACTGAGCCTCTTCAGCCTTTTTGGTCAGGAAAAAATTGTACAATAATGGGAAAAAAAATTGTTCATCATGAAACTTAAGTGCCTCGCCATTGCCAATGCCTCTTTGGTCTCTTTTGGCAAGAAAAAATTGTACAATAATAGGAAAAAAAATTGATCATCATGAAACTTAAGTACCTCGCCATTACCAATGTCTCTTTGGTCTCTTTTGGTAGGAAAAAATTCTACAAAAATAGGATAAAAAATTGTTCATCATGAAACTTAAGTACCTTGCCATTGCCAATGTCATCGACGTATCACCTAGTAAATGCACTGATAAAAATGAAGATGATCAGTGCAAGTGGGCCAAAGTGCATCAGCTGATCAAGATGCACCTTGGCTCCGAATGATCGATTTTGATATGATTTTAAAATGATGATTAAACAAATCTGCAACTGCGCTAACTGAACCTGAAATCAATGAACTGTAATCGAGTGAATTAAACTTTTATTTAAACCCGCCGAAACGTAGAGCAATAACGAGGTTTTATTTAAATCAACCGGCTTAACTTCAATTAAATGGTTTAATTGCTGACCTGCAACATCATCGATCGCTTATTTTCAATTAAAATTGAGGTGGAGCTCTGTGCGGTTCTGCTAGGTTAAACTGCATCTCATTAATGTTAAATACGTTTATTTAATTCAGAGGGGTTGGTTAATTGTAGCTAATGAATTAAAAATTAGCCAGCCACGGTTTTCCTGTATATACATTCGACTATTATCAATGACATATAAGTACTCATCTATGGGGTCGTATAAATAAATTTAACGCACATTTATAATGATGAGCACTGAGTATATTTCATAATTTCGCTGAACGCTAAATTTGGCACGATGATTTGCGCTGTTTTTGCAACTGGCTTGCAGAGTTAGGTGGACATNCGCGAATTTTAAATATGCATTATTTGACAGATATGGCATAACATAACTAAATAAGTGTCTATGAAACATGAACACTAAATTTGGCACGACGATTTGTGCTGTTTTTGCAGCTGGCTTGTGGAGCTAGGTGGACGTAGGGCGGCGAGTGGGTGGGTGGGTGGTGGGTGGGGCGGGTAGTGCGCGAAATTTAAATATGCATCGTTTGACAGATGTGGCGCAACATCCAGATTTTAAATGCAAATATAAATCTCCCCGCAGACTGGCGAAACGGGGGACCGATGGGTATATGGGAGGACACGGGGATGAAAGTGGGTGGTGGGTGGTGGGTGGTGGGTGGCGGCCGGGGGTGACAGGGCTATCCACGCATCGAAACCATCCCCGATGTAAAATTATCGCGGCAACTTCACCCCGGGAGTATCGACCTATCGATGCGTCGATATTTCACCGCGATACTTCGCTATCGAGATGTTTCCCCAAAATGGATTTCGGAAATCTGCCCCAAAAAGCGGGATATAGGTCGATGGGTATATCAGTAGCTTTTTAGGATGTTTATGGGTTTCCTGTGGCATTATCATTCAGCTACACTGATGTAAATAGGAATAAGTAATTACCCGAGGCCAAGTAAATGCTTCTGTACATCACACTTCCATCATTCACACACCACACACATCAACACATCAACACACAATTTTCTACTGATAAGGAAAGCATCTCAAGGACTGATCTATGTACTAACTGGATGGCTGATATTCTAGAAATAGGTTTTGCAATTTTCTCGGTCATTGGGGAAATTTCCAGGGCAGGTTATCACGACGTTTAATGGTGTCGCGCGATGAGAAAAAAAAAGAAAGAAACATAAAGGGACGCTGAGCGCCGGCGATAAGGAGAGACGGGAGCCCTTCGGATGAGGTTATGTACCGCGTTTATGAACGCCCCCGTAAATTCGTTATCACCGCCGCTAGGTGGCGACACGTCCGTCGGGGGGACATGATTTTTCATGCGGATTCCCCCGTTTACGTCGGCGAGGTTTCCATTCGGATTTAATAACGACCGAGCGGAGGGAAAACGTCAAAGCGCTTTTTTGAAAAATTCCTCGCCCCTGGGCGTCGTCCTCTGGGAAATATTTTCCAAAACTCGAGCCGTCGATGATAATCCGTGGGGGATAACGCGATAATGTCGTCGGCGTTGTGTTACACCCTTATCGGCGTGATAAATCGCGCGATTTATGCCGCGTTTCCTATTTTTTTCCCGGCCGTGCGCTAGAGAGAGAGGCGACGATACGGCCCCCAGTGAGTAAGAGAGAGAAGGGAATACTTTGACTGAATGAAATAGTAAAAGGACGCGTGACATCGCGGATCGCCGTTTGACAATAATGACGCCGATTTCCGACATTTGCATATCTTCAATTCGCTGCAAAATGGGATATTTGTATCGCTGAATGTTGATAAGACACTTATGATTTTGGAGTAAAGAAGAAAATCGCGAAATTCAGGGGGTTTTCCTATTTTTCCCGGCCGCTGCGCTGCTGGCCGTGCGCTAGAGAGAGAGGCGACGATACGGCCCCCAGTGAGTAAGAGAGAGAAGGGAATACTTTGACTGAATGAAAAGTAAAAGGGAAAATCGTCTCTCGCGTTTTGACAATAATCCTATCTCCGACATTTACCAATATATGATGGCTCCAAATCGCGATTTTTATACCGGTAAACATTAATAATAGATACACATTTCGGTAGAATTCCAAATTCACGAAAATATTGCAATACATATTTTTTCCGATTTTCCCGTTTTTTCCTTTTTTACTTTCCAAATTTATAAATATTGGAAACCAGGATATTACGGTATGAGGATTAGCAATTATTATCGCTCGACTAATTTTCGAGAACTGATGGTAATTGCTGAATTTAACGGAATATGCAGGTCTGGAAAGCTTAAATAATAATTTAATCACACAATCATATTTAAAAAAATATATTTAGTTGCTTCGCTTTACAGGAGATGATTAGAAATTATTTATCTTCGGTTGGATCTTTTTTATGTATTGAAAATAATCAATATGGCTGTATATAGTACAAATATAATTAATATCAGTGGGTTTAATTGAGTAGATTTTTTATTAAAACCTCCGTTATTGAAAGATTTGTTAGTAAAAGAAAGTCAACAAACGCCGGGGCGCGAGTCGGTTCTGAGTTTTACATTTAATTTGAATTTCAGGGATAAGTGATGCACGCCCGAGTTTAAATTCGATTTAAAATTCAGTTTTAATTTCGGCTCCGTTCTTTTGCCACCGTGCGCCCCTTGAATATACATTTTATCTCGCCTTTATGCCATTTGAATATCGATGACGAGTCGCGTCATTTCGCGGACGGCGTTAGTATGACATTTTATTTTTAAAGCGTAAAAATACTCGTTTATCTAAAATTTATATTTATAGGAAAATGTCACATCACCTTAAGGCTCTCATGTTTCCCTGTGTAAGTGACGTGGATTTTAGAAACAAAGAGCAGTGTAAAATATTTCGTAGGAAAATTAAAGCCTTAAGGTGATATGCCCTTTTCATACCCCCTTAAGGCTATTATTTTTCCCTGTGTGACGTGGAGTTTAGAAACAAAGAGCAGTATAAAATAATTTGCAGGAAAGTAAGAGCCTTAATGTAAAATAATTCATAGGAAAATAAAAGCCTTAAGGTGATATGACCTTTTCATACCCTCTTAAGGCTCTTATTTTTCCCTGTGTGACGTGGAGTTTAGAAACAAAGAGCTGTGTAAAATAATTTGTAGGAAAATAAGAGCCTTAAAGTAAAATAATTCATAGGAAAATAAAAGCCTTAAGGTGATATGACACTTTCACATCCCCTTAAGGCTCTCATTTTTCCCTTCGTAAGGACATGGATTCTAGAAACAAAGAGCGGTGCAAGATATTTTAGAAACAAAGAGTAAAATATTGATCAAATTGAAAAGGTTCATATCTAGATGGCGTTATCTATCAGGAGGGATCCTTTGGATATTCGGGCGCGATAAAGCGCGGGCAAATCGCGAAACGGCGATAGTCGCGATCCAAGGGAAATGGAGATGGGCTCACGGTCAGCTTGATTCACGTTCGATTACGCTTTGTGCTATCGGGCCGGTAACGATTCGACGTGGTAACTGTATTCCCGTACCTGTAACGGCCTTGATAACGATCGGGATTATCTGACTGGCTGAATGCAATAGGTCTACCGCAACGCGGCCCGATACGACGACGATGCAAATGGAAAATGCATGCCGCGGCCTCAAAGGGAGACGCGACCGGCATTACGAGACCAGACCGAAGAAAAAACCAAAGTCACTTGACATGCAAATCCGAAGGGCAGCTCTTCTCCTCTTTTTCCAATTTAATCCCGCCGCCTCCGGTGGGCGCTTTTCGGGGATCAGGGCCTTGAATTCCGATGGATTTGCGCCAGAAATGAGGGAAATGTTCCCGGAGCATTTCCTCGCCTCATACTTTGCCCTTTGTCTTCAGTTTGACCTAACTTCGGATACGTCATTGTTGCGACTGCATGATTAGGAAGACACGGAGTGAAGGTTGGACTTTGAGAACTAGACGTTTAGATGTTAGGTTCATGGGCAATGATCAACGGGATGAGGCATTTTGTTGTCATTCCTTATGATAGACATTTGGATGTTGGGTTCATCGGCAATGATCATCGGGATGAGGCATTTTGTTGTCATTCCTTATGATAGACATTTGGATGTTGGGTTCATCGGCAATGATCAACGGGATGAGGCATTTTGTTGTCATTCCTGATGATAGATGTTTAGATGTTAGGTTCATGGGCAATGATCAACGGGATGAGGCATTTTGTTGTCATTGCTGATGATAGACAGAAACACCTAACACCTTCACAGTAGGTTCCTGGAGGAAGGGAACAACCAGCTGATGCGACGATGATGGATGCAATGGCGAAGGTACACAGTCATTTGTTTTAACTGCGAGTAAAAAGTTCAGGAAGCACCTGTCAAGATCCTTCATACTCAGCCAGCACATTTGGAGGCACTTATCCCCTAAAAAGTGTCTCTCTCCGTCCTGTTCATAGGGACACTTCGTAGCACCTTTCTAGACAGAAATTCAGAGTTTACGAAACCACCGACCGAGAAAACCTTTACATGAACTTTAGATACATATGTGCTGCAACTGGAGACAGTAAGAAACGTAGCAAAGTTTGGACGTTAGGAGCCAGAAGTCCAGAAAACAGTCCAATGGACAATGACCAACAGGATACGGCACCGCGTAGTCCGCCCTGTCGTGGTACCGCGCAATCCTCCACCCTGGAGGATCCAGGAGGAAGGGAACGACCGAGTAACGCGTGGATGATGAATGTAATGGCGAAGTTACACAACCGCTTGTCCAAATTGCGAGTTGAAGGCCCGGAGTCTCCGCGCCTCCACCTCTGTCCGACTGCACCCTGTCCCACCCTTTGGCGCCGGTTCCCACGAATCCTCCCCCGTCCTCCGCGAGTCCTTACCAAGCCTAACATAACCCAACCTAACCCAACGTAACCTAACCTAATCCAACCTAACCCATCCCCACCCACTTTCGCCTAGCCCGTCCTACTCTCGCTTGCTCTCTGCGGTCTGCTCCGGGCATGGCTGATCGTAGCCCGTCCTACTCGGCGCAATTCTCAACTGAAACTTTTTATCCACAGCCAACTTTCCTCCCCACTGAGTTCCTTTCTTTTCTTCTCCAGGTGGCATTTGATGCTAAGGGCGAGAAGGGGTGGCCGGATATACCGAGGTGATCTCTACATACGAGCTTGGCAGCTCCAGAGCGAGTCCAGGCGCAGGGCTCATCAGCATCAAGGGAACCTTTGTCTGTCGGTAAGCTTCGCACCCCTTCGCATTGTTGTACCTTAAAAAGAGTTAGCTTTTCCCCAGCTTTGCTATCTCCAGAAGCTAGAGAGGACACCATGTGTAGTGCAATTGTTAGGTTGAGGAATAAGACGCTTTATGATCATCAGCATCAAGGAAACCTTTGTCTGTCGGTAAGCTTCGCACCCCTTCGCATTGTTGTACCTTAAAAAGAGTTAGCTTTTCCCCAGCTTTGCTATCTCCAGAAGCTAGAGGGTATCTTATGGTTTGGGATCCTGGAGGTGGTTCTTTACGTCACCGGTTGCCCAGCTTCAGTACTTTTGTTTGAACACCATGTGTAGTGCAATTGTTAGGTTGACGAATAAGACTCTTTATGATCATCCCATGTCTGTCGGTAAGCTTCGCACCCCTTCGCATTGTTGTACCTTAAAAAGAGTTAGCTTTTCCCCAGCTTTGCTATCTCCAGAAGCTAGAAAGTATCTTATGGTTTGGGATCTTGGAGGTGGTTCTTTACGTTGTCGGTTGCCCAGTACTTTTGTTTGAACACCATCAGCAGTGCAATTGTTAGGTTGACGAATAAGACGCTTTATGATCATCCCATATGCATATATCAGCTACAAGATAATTGCAATGACTGATCACATCTAATGTTAGGTACAAGTCAATGAAATCCCACCCAACAACAATTCTCGGCAGAATAACCAAGGCGAGTGAAATTTTGACGCTATGCGTCGCAAATTGTATTCCCAACTTCGATGATGAACTTTACCGACAAAAATGCAAATCTTACTGGTAATTTATACCGCTGGAAGGTACAAGTGTAAGATGTCAAGTTTCCACCGCCTTTACTTTTTCACTTTATTACAGTTATTGGATTTTGGAAGCTGGGAGAAGTTCATGTATATTCAGGGAGGAGGAAATGTCTAGCTCGCTTTGGTGGAAATTCAACATAGTCAAAAATTCAGTTTGTAGAGACGGGAGAGTAGTCAGGAAAGATACGTCACGTGACACCCGGCATTCGAGAGTCGCCGGAAAAATTTCAACTCTTACTCGGGAAATGTTGACTTGACACTCGACTTACTCCACGGGGTCGGATATATCTAGCAATGCGAGATATCGAACTTTAGACAGCTCGAAAGTGCAGGACAAATTTAGGAACTTGCTACATTTCTGCTCCCTGCCTATTCTACTTTCGCCATGCCTTACAAGCAGAAAAGAGTTTAACGAAAGAGGTTAGATTCGGTAAATGAAACACTTCTTCTTTACCGTCATTAGTAATTAATACTAATTTACCTTCATCTTTGTGTTTCAATATTGACAACATTTACGTTAGTTTAATTACTATTAATACTGATCTTTGTGTGTTAATACTGAGACAATTTCCGCAAACGTTTCTAGAGGAATAATTTAGTTGTGGCTAAACGTCACAGATGGCGACGTTGGTCCTAAACAGTCGTAAGAATACTGAATTCCCAGGATTTCGGCAGTTTTACATCGATCTCTTCGTCATTACTTAACTGAAAAAGAATTTAACGAAAGAGGTCAGTTTCGGTAACTAAAACACTTCTTCTTTTACCGTCAATAGTAATTAATACTAATTTACCTTCATCTTTGCGTTTCAATATGGACATAATTAGCGTCAGTTTAATTCCTACAGTCCATTACTATTAATACTAATCCTTGTACGTTAGTACTGAGACAATTTGCGCCAACGTTTCTAGAGGAAAAATTTAGTTCTAGCTAAACGTCACAGATGGCGACGTTGGTCCTAAACAGTCGTAAGAACATTGAAATCCCGGGATTTACTGTTTTACATCGATCTCTTCGTCATTGCTTAATTGAAATGACGGAGATATGGAACTCTTCTGGGATGATCATCATTCCCACAAAATTCCCGTTTAGATTTGACTTTTCATTCGGAGCTTCCACGGTTCCCTAACAAGCCACTTCCTGGCGCCTTCTCTGTCCAACCTTGCATCTTCCTCGGCCATGAAATCCAAGTACCGAGAAGGAAGACGTTCCTGCTTTGGGGGGGATTAATTAAGATTCTTCGGTTACGTTGTGTCGGCATAATTCTAATTAAAGGAATTTCTCTCGTCCTGCCTGGTCCCGCTCCACTTCCGGTCCTCGTGGGGCTCTTAGTTCCCTTTCCTCGACTTAAGGTCCTCCGCTCGTTAAGAGTCCGCTCGTAAAAACTTATGCAATTCGGAGCAGAGCTGCCACCTAGTCTCCCCGATAATTATCGCGTATATGCCGTGCTTACGTCGAGGAAGAACCAGGACCTCGGAAGTTTAGGGGGCCCTCGGAAGGGAAGAACTTCCGGGGACCAGGCCAACTCGACTTCCGGCTTTCGCGACCTGGCGGCGCGTGCTCGCAGACTTGTCTCCAAGGCTTTATGTCGAGGGCTCAACTTCCTGAACGAGATGTGGACCCGGAAGTGCCCTCCATTCAATTATTTCCTACGATTAAGCTGCTTTTCCCCCCGTTTCGAGAGCTTTTTTAACCCCACTGATGCGTCCTTCAAGGACTTCCAACACTCTTCGAGGTAGCGGGATTGGGTTATTTCCAGTGATGGTGTTTCTTCAACGTTTAGCAACACTCGAAATGAATTCTTGGATATGTAGGGATCTTTGAAATGCATTCTTGGACATGTAGGGATCTTTGAAATGAATTTTTGGACATATAAGGATCTTTGAAGTGTATTTTCGGACATGTAAGGATATTGGAAATGCATTCTTGGACATGTAGGGATCTTTGAAATGCATCTTTGGTCATGTAAGGATCTTTTAAATGCATTTTCGGACATGCAGGGATCTTTGAAATGAATTTTTGGACATGTAGGGATCTTTGAAATGCATTTTTGAACATGTAAAGATCTTTGAAATGCATTTTTGGACATTTGGGTATATTCGAAATGGATTTTTCGTGTTAACGTTTTACAAATTTCCGCCCAGATATTAACCAAGTATTTCATAAAGAATGAAATTTCACGTGTGTCGGAACCTTACTTATACTTTCCAAATCGACGTAGTAAAGTTCAAAGCGATTCGGCACGCCCAGTTCATGGAAAAGCTTCACGAAGGAATAAGCTTTTGGACGCCCTTAAACACCATAAAATAAAAAAAATTCCTCATTCATGATATTAACATGAAACTGTCTAAATTGGCTGTTTCAGGAGGCAGGATGTACATCGCCACGCGTGGCGAGCGTCTCGGTGCAATTGGAGCAAGACAGCAACAAATCGGAGCAATTGGAGCGAGCCCCTCGGTGCAGCGTCCGCACCTGTCGGCAGACAAGAAAGGGGAAGGCCCGTGTAACTGCACCTGCATTGCTGGTCCAGAACCTCCTGGAGACCCTCTAGTTCTGAGGGATCACCAGGCTAATCAGGATCCCCTCGGAACTGGTAATCAGCTGATGCGCGGTACTCGGCCAGCTCGGAAGAAATGAGAGATATAAGCCGAAGTGGTGGGAGAGCACGTGCATATTTTTGCCTGTCTCGTGGATTTTTGTACGCTAATTGGGTTAAGCTGTCATAAGGGACGCTCGTTTACTCGGTCGAATTTACCAGACTATCTCGAGGACTCTAGCTCACTGGACGAGAGGTTCATATTAGAGATTGCTGTGAAGGAAGTGGCTGTAACAGAGTATTTGCAATGTTTGCGTACATCGGGGATCAAGATTGATGCTTGTTGGGCGGGGCTTCATTAGGGACGCCTATTTTGCTGATCGGTAGGCGTGGCTTGCTTCCCGACACCACTCCCGATGATCGTTGGGCGTGGCTTGCGGTGCCCGGACATGATACGTAACTGATAGCGAATATTTTTGGCATAAACGCTGAGCTCGTGATTGGCAATTTGTTAAAAACTCATTGGATGTGTGGTGAGTCATCGGTTGAAAAAAGATGACAGTGTTAATGACCAGCGAATTAACAGTGCTTGACGAAAGATGGAAAAGCCTTCAAGGTGATTTGTTCTAAATGCATTTTTAATAAGTCTGTTTTAATATTTGGTGATTTTAATAGTTCCCATTGGTCAGTGGGCGTGGCGTCGCTTTGTCTAGACCCGCCCAATGCATGCATCAGTCGTGAATCACCCTGTATAAGGTGTGGATTTCGGGCCTATTTCAAGAGTGCTTGCCGAAAGATGGAAAAGCCTTAAAGATAATTTGTTCTAAATGCATTTTTAATAAATCTGTTTTAATATTTGGTGATTTTAATAGTTCCCAGTGGTCAGTGGGCGTGGCGTCGCTTTGTCTAGACCCGCCCAATGCATGCATCAGTCGTGAATCACTCTGTATAAGGTGTCGATTTCGGGCCTATTTTAAGAGTGCATTTGTAATATGCATTCCGACGAAACTTTTCTATTCACATTATATCTCAAAATGAAACTCTCGGAGCTAGAGATAGAAATAAGAATTTGGGTCCTAGAGCTCTTTTGACTTCTTCGCGAAGTATGGGTCTTTTTCATTAACACTATGGCTATTGTACGGTATCATGGTACTGTATATATTTTCAATTACACGTCATACGATGCAATTTAGCATGAGTGCATCGTCGCGTTGTGGTTTCTTCGATGTCGCTGAATTTTCAATTTCGGACATGCCAGTCAACGTGTTAAGGAAAATTACCTACACGGAGAAAAAAAAAAAGGGTAATTGAACCAAAGAAATTTTCTATTAATTCAAAGAATCATCGTTTAACTCAAACTCGAATAAATTGAATGCAAGGACAAATTTGCAAGAATTAATTTATTCGGAATTATGACAATTTATTTATGTCAAATTATTCTTCGAATTAACGAAATATTTCTTTGGTTAAATGGATTTTTTTTTTCTCAGTGTACATGTCCTTCCCTCGTTTTCACGCCTCTTGATAAGCAACTGATAAGCAAATTGACGATATCTCGTGATAAGACTATTCCATTGTCATTTTGCCGAGAGTATAGAGAAAGTCGAGAGGTTATCGACAATTGATTAATAAAATTCTAAGGAAGGGATCGTCGTCTACAAAATTGCAATATCAGTTGACAAAAAATTGATACTATTTCTTTTTTAGTTTTTTTGTGGTTTCGTATTTAATTTCAGGTGTGTTTATTCTAAATTATACACAAAACGCGTATATTAATTTGACTGAAAAATTACTAATTAGTGGCGATGCTCTTCAATAATGAATTTAAATTTTAATTGGTACCAAAAAGCGGATGGAAATGAAAACGGAGGAATTTTGGAAATACTTGAGCGAAGGAATATGAAAGAGCACGCAGTGATTAGTATTATTAATATTTGGTGGACGGATTAAGACGGTATCACCTAAATGCGAGAGAGAATGATTATGAATGGAATTGTGCGCAAAGTTTACGCACCGGTTAAGGGCTAATCGATCAATAATTAAATAACTTTAATAAGAACAAGATCTTTCTGTATATATTCCTGATAACATGTAGGCGTTACATACTCTTCGGAAATCGATAGTTAAGATAGTAAGAGAGAGAGACATTTTTCTTACATAGACAGGGTCGACCTAACTTAAAAGTGTTTCATATTTTCAACAAAATTCATTCTCAACAATCTTATTGGAACTTAGAAAATTTCTCTTAGTTTTTCAAAATCATTTCTACGCTTTCGAAGCCTAACAATCGCGATTTAACTCAAATTGCAACAAAGTTTGAGTACTTTTGCAAAGATGCGAGGGACTTAATTAGATACATGCATCCAAATTTCTCTTAAAAAATTATATTGACCCTGTTTTGATAAGTTCAACATTATTTCTACATTTTCAAAATCTACCAATCTCGAGTTAACTCAAATTTCAACGAAATTTGAATACTTTTGCAAAGGTGCAAGATATTTAATTAGATCCACGCATCCAAATTTCTCTTAAAAAATTATATTTACCCTGTTTTGATATGTTCAAAATTATGTCTACATTTTCAAAGTCTATCAATCTCGAGTTAACTCAAATTGCAACAAAATTTGAGCACTTTTGCAAAAATTCGAAGGATTTAATTAGATACATGCATCCAAATTTCTCTAAAAAAATTGTATTCACCCTGTTTTGATAAGTTCAACATTATTCCTACATTTTCAAAAGCAACCAATTTCGAGTTAACTCAAATTGCAACAAAAATTGAGTACTTTTGCAAAGATGCGATCCTGCCATGGTCGACAAGGCCCAAGAGGCGTCGTTATCGACATCTTCCGGGATTAAAATCCTGACACAATAATTGTTAAGTTAACAACCTCCATTTGATATCACAGCTAAGTAGATTCTATGCTTTGCGATCCTAATCCGTACCATTTACAAATATTTGCATAGAAATTGGAGTACTTTTGCCAAGGTGCGATCCTGTCGCGAGGCGTCGTCGCAGCCACCCTACGGATAAATAAACATAAAACAATATATATTCCCTAAGCAAACAAATTATGTTTTATATTACTCTCGACTATAATGGGCGAAACATGTTAAAAGAAGAACTGAAAATAAATCGGCTGCATGTGAAGGAATGTTAATAAATCCAATCCCGAAGACGGATGGGGAAGAGTCCTTTCTGGCCATTTGTTTAAATCTGTTCCATTTCCGCAATTGTTTTTTAATGGGATGAGAAAACCTAGTCAATTACAGTAAAAGCGGGAAAATCGCTTAGATCTCACAATAATCCCCAGTTTCGAGGACGAACTGAAGCGCTCTTGTTAGGGCAGGTCCAGGACTTGCCTCCACCATGTCCATTCTTCGTCCTGACAAAAGGAGCGGTGTCCTTTGTTCGTCAAGTTCGTCGCCCTTCGCCATCCTGCTTCTATTTCGAAGGTTTAATCACTTTCTAAGTGTTATCTTCACCCCCGTCCCCGTAATTGTAAAAAAGATAGTCAAGCAGAGAGGAGAATGAATTTCCGGGGGAATTGTAACACTCTCTTTGATAAGAATGATTACAGAGTGGGTTTTAAACGCGTACAAAGGGCGATCTTTTTAGTGCACTCGAAATAACCTAAACACCTATTTTTCCATTCTTTTTCCCGAGACACAATGAATGTGGAAAAGATATACGAGCCGTTCTTTTTTGAAAGTGGTATACCCTTCTGCAGTTGCAACGTTTCCTACATTAGGTTGCAGATTAATCTGCATCAGAGGATATCAGATTAATTGCAAACCACAGATTTAATTAGTAGCTGGCCCCATTTATTGTTATGTACACTATTGACGGGGAATTTCAGCAACCCTTCTGCAATTGTAATGATTTCTAAATCAAATTACAGATTAATCTGCACCAGAAGATATCAGATTAATTGCTAACCACAGATTGAATTGGTAGCTGGCTCCATTTATTGGTAGGTACACTATTGACGGGCAATTTCAGCAACCCTTCTGCAGTTGCAACGATTTCTAAATCAGATTACAGAATTATTCTGCGGAGGATGTCGAGGTTGCATCTAAAGAATTGGCCCCATTTATTGTTAGGTACACTATTGACGTGGAATTTCAGCAACCCTTCTGCAGTTGCAACGATTTCTAAATCAGATTGCAGAATTAATCTGCGGAGGATGTCGAGGTTGCATCCAAAGAAATTGCCCCATTTGTTGTTAGGTACACTATTGACGGGGAATTTCAGCAACCCTTCTGCAGTTGTCACGATTTCTAAATCATGTTGCAGATTAATCTGCACCAGAAAATGACAGATTAATTGCGAACCCAGGAATTTAATTGGTAGCTGGCCCCATTTATTGCTCGGTACACTTTTGACGGGGAATTTCAGCAACCCTTCTGCAGTTGCACCGATTTCTAAATCAGATTGCAGATTAATCTGCAGAGGATGTCGAGGTTGCATCCAGAGAAATGGCGACGCGACTCGCGGCGGACGTCGATCTGTAAATATATTTTTCCTATCGATCGACGATCCCGCGAAAGTGCGTCGGATCGATCGCGATCGACGTCGAGATGTATTTTTATTCGTAGATACGACGCAATCGATCGAAGATCGCACTGCTCAAGGGATCGATATTTCTCGGATCAGGGATCAGAGATCCCTCGAGCGGATTTCTCGCGCGTACATATATCGTGCCAATTTACGGTGAAGCTGGCCAAAGTACTATTTCTAATGGGGATTATTTTAAAATACCATTCCCGGTGGTACTTTGCCCAGCCTGGGAACACGTAGCGAATGTATCGACGTATGAAATCGCTATGAAATGTTTCTAGAATTTGGATAATCTCCAAAAGAAGAGGAGGATCAAAAAGACGCACTTCGACTGGCCTAATGAGCGAACAATCACAATTTCTCTCTGTCTCTCCAATTTGTTATAATTAAATTAATTAATTTTTTCGGCTTGGTGACGGTGTTGGTTTTCGTTACAACTACCAAATAAAAAAAATTCCAACTAAGTACCAAATTCAGTTGTATTGGGAAAATATCTTAAACAAACGTCTGCAACTTCACCCCAATTGTTCAACTTGGTTACAACACGTTTGTTGCAATTAGCGCATTTATTTATTTCTATGTGGATGTTCTACTTCGTTGCTACAAAGTTCAAACAATTACACTGAACAATGCAGGTAGATAAAAAATTCCGCTATTGAAAGGAATTAAACCGAAGAATTGAAGCAATCAACTTCAATTGTTCTTCCACATAAATTCATTTATTGTTCAAATTGAGTGTTTAGAAGTTGCAAACAATAATTTGAATTATTCCTATCTGGATGTTCAACTTCGCTGCAACAAACGAAATTGGAAGTTGGAAACAATAATTTGAAATACTTATGTACAAGGCGTTAGATTTATTTATTTACAGTATCACTGGAATGCTCGCTCTAATTAAATTAAATACGAAGATTATTCCCGCAGTCTGTACATGTATAAAAATGTCCGACTTGGGAAACAATTGCACGCAATTAGTGCAACCAGAGTAAACTCCTGATCGTATAACGTTCGAAGTACATGAAAATTGAGGGCGTAGAGGAAATGATCTATGTAGATCTTTTCAAGGAAGAAAAAAAATTATAAAAAATATTAACAATGAAATGAAAATGGAAAACTCGCGAATTATACATACCACGTATGGTAAGCCGCAATTCGATTAGCTCTAGACATTACGATCTATAGACCAGTTTGTACATTTAATTACGACACGTTATAATGCGCATACTCATTGTGAATACAACAATTAATACTATTACGGATTACCATAATAAAGTGTATGTTTATATATACATATACGTCATGTTTGTAGATACATTTAGCTCATTGCGCTTCTTTATTCCGGTTTCGTTGTCGAATATTCTTGTGTGATCGTAAAGTGTAATTATTTCGTTAATTGTGTGCTGAAATTCATTTAGAAAAATCGAGATCGAACAATGGTATTTGGCAACGGAGGATAAAATTGCGCTAAACCCCATTTCTATGAACTTCCTATTGATGGGTTTAAAAATTATTCACTGTGTTCATGTTCAGTGTGAAATTAATTTCACGGCGGAATGGAATTAATTTTACTGCGGAATGAAATTAATTTCACAGCGAAATGGAATTAAATTCACAACGAAATTAAATTAATTTTACTGCGGAATGAAATTAATTTCACAGCGAAATGGAATTAAATTCACAGCGAAANCATGGGATCCGCAAAAGATCCGCTATCACTTAGTTGCCAACCCAATACTATTTCATGGGATCCGCAGAAAATCCGCATTCACTTAGTTGCTAACACAATACTATTTCATGAGATTCGCAGATCACTCTCTGCGGAAACGATCATTGAGGTTTTGCAGTGAAATTAATTTCACAGCGAAATGAAATTAACTCCACACGTAAATGAAATTAATTTCCCGGCGAAATGAAATTAATTTCACAACGAAATGAAATGAAATTCAGTTTGTATTTATTAGGAGATAACCAATGATCGATACGCAGCCGCCATCTTGAAATCTCGACTGAAGCGTCTTCAGTTCCTCTCTTAAAAGAATTCTTCAGAGACTCTTTTCTCGAAAAGGCGGCCTTAAAGAAAGGCCGGGGTTGTTGGTCTATTTAAAAAGTGGCACTTCCGGTGCGAAGTGCACCGAAGGTCCTGCCGGAAGAGACCGGGTCGCATTATGCAGCCTTGACTACGTACATCCGGTGATGCACTTTCGGGGAATAAGGGGAATAATGGAGCGCCGCCGCAATGCAGAATTTCGGTACGGTAAGTATCGTGTAATTTTAAGGGTAATTGCCGCGGTTTAGAGCCTCACAATTGAAACAGCCCTTCTCTCCTCCGACAAGGGCGTGAATTTTCCACTTCTACACAATGGCGGAGTTGGAATTTTCATTTTCCTTTTTCTGCGACCCTCATACCCGAGGGAAGTGCGCAGTGGCGCTTTCTTGCGCCGATGCTCGAGTGCGCATGCGCAACGAGTGGACATAACCTAAAATGTGCCGCACTTAAACCATTTTACACCTCGAAATACATTATAATCGATGATTGATTGATACATTATATCGAATGATAAATATTAATTAGTTTATATTATGAGGGTATTATTATTATTCAATATGGTGCAGTATCATGACCAAGCTTCATGATTATGATAAATATTAATTAGTTCATATTATGAGGGTATTATTATTATTCAATATGGTGCAGTATCATGACCAAGCTTCATGATTATGATAAATATTAATTAGTTCATATTATGAGGGTATTATTATTATTCAATATGGTGCAGTATCATGACCAAGCTTCATGATTATGATAAATATTAATTAGTTCATATTATGAAGGCATTATTATTATTCAATATGCTGCAATATCATGACCAAGCTTCATGATTATGATAAATATTAATTAGTTCATATTACGAGGGCATTATTATTATTAAATATACTGCATTACCATGGCCAAGCTTTATGGTTATTAGAAATATTAATTTATTTATATTATGAGGGCATTATTATTATTCAATATGCTGCAGTATCATGACCTCGATGCAACTGAGAAGATCAATTATCGGTTCCATTAGATGTGCGAACTAATGCGAGGATATGTCTGAGAGGGACAAGGAAGGGAGGTTGACAGCTGTCATGGCCGGTCACGCTGTCAAAGTCCTGACAGTTTCGGATTGCTCTCCCACCGGAACTAGCGCGACAATCTCGAATGGGAGGTGTAATAGTATACATCAAACACCTCGTATTATCCTAATGTATATCCGATCCCATCATACATATCTGACAGGATCGTGGGGATATATCATAATGGAGTACGCATCATTCTACGTGAATTGAATATGGATTGTAAATCTAGCGGGCAAATAATATAATCACGTAAACGGTACAATGAGTGGGATTTTCATGGCGATACGTTATCACCATAAGATAGTATAAAGAGATATAAAACTGTATTCAAATTTCAGGGGCTCAAGATCGATTTTAAGGTTAAGTGTACCCCCTCTCAAATTAATTGCCTCGATTAAAAAACAATTTTTTTAAGGGTATTGTATAGAACTGTAAGTACAATAAGTGGGATTTTCATGGCGATATGTTATCAGCACGAGATAGTATAAAGAGATATAAAACTATGTATTCAAATTTCAGGGGTTCAAGATCGATTTTAAGGTTAAGTAAAACCCCCCTGGAATTAGTTGCTTTGAATAAAAAAATGTTTTTTTTACTTTAAGGGTATTGGATAGAACTATATGGACAACAAGTGGGATTTTCATGGAGATACGTTATCACCACGAGACAGTATAAAGAGATACAACACTGTGTATTTAAATCTTCCCCATTTCAGGGGTTCAAGATTTTTAGGTTAAAAGTTTCATAAACGAGACCTCTTCGACGCCACTTTCACATCCCCTTAATATGATGCTATGTCGTTTTGTTTGTTGTCCTAGGGGTAGTTCTTTTAATCCACTGGTTATTATTGCCTAGGATTATTTTTAACAGCATAGGTTAGCTTTATTTTTTTTTATTTAACAACTTTTTCACGAGACCCGTCCTGATCGCCGTTTGAGGTTAGGTCGACCGAGTTGGTCCGTTGTCGCGGGCTTCGCGTGATCTAGATCGGCCATCTTCGAGACGAGGGTCGTCACGACGCCCTCTTAATAACCCTCCTAGAAGAACCCTCCTCTCGAGGGTGACTTCTCTCGGACGAGCGATCTAAAGAGCTATCGAGGCTCTGGAGATTAATTTCCCACCGGAAGTCACGATCCTCGGCTCCCCTCGGCGTTCCGCAGCGGAACCGCATCCTCCTGTTTCTTTTCGCGACGTGAAATTAGGGAGGCTTGGGGGAATCCTATAATTGTACTTAGAATATAAGTACATCTTCCGAAGCAATGGAGAGGTTATGTGTCACGAAAAGTACGTAAAGTAATGGGAAAGAATTCCCAATCATAAATGGAAATTTTACTCGCTGCAATTCTAGTCGTAATTATGACTTTTTCATGTTGCAACAAATTCATTTGTTGCTTTTGCAACCTTGTTTCTGAATCTGACTTTTTCGTGTTGCAACAAATTCGTCTGTTGCTTTTGCAACCTTGTTTCTGAATCCGACTTTTTGATGTTGCAACAAATTTATTTGTTGTTCTAGCAAGCTTATTTTCTGAATCCGACTTTTTATGTTGCAACAAATTCATTTGTTGTTTCGGTAAGCTTGTTTCTGAATCCGGCTTTTTGATGTTGCAACAAATTCATTTGTTGTTTCGGTAAGCTTGTTTCTGAATCCGACTTTTTGATGTTGCAACAAATTCATTTGTTGCTTTCTAAAATACCTCAAATGAATGCTAATTACAGCATAATTGTTTTGTTACCCTCCCTCTATCCGCGTTATTTTCCATGACATGTATACCAGCTTTCAGTGTCACCATGGACGTCAAACAATTTTATTTCTTTTTTTTTTAAATTTACATTTCTACGGCACATAAAACCCAGCATTAGAATATATATGGAATAAAAATGTGCATGCGTTGAAAAGATAAACAAAAAAAAAAAAAGAAACAAGAACTTTTACGACCGCATCGCCATATCGAGCAATATTCCCTCGATGGCTCGTGTACCAAATTCAGCCGAAGTAATAAAAAAGCAGTAAAGAACCCGCAACAATAAAAAGCCCCTCCTATTCTCTCTATGATATACATCAAATCTCTTTTAAAAACCAAAATACCGATAAAACAGACAGTAATTTCTTATCGTTCCGATATCGCGATCTGTATTTTTATTGTCTGCGAACAATGAAGCACGGATTGTATTTTTTTTATCACTGGTTTGCATATTCTTCGATACCACGAAGTAGTATAAGGACAATGTAGCATAAAACACCATAGATTGAAATCTTCCCAATTTTAGGGGTTCATGAGATCCGCAAAAAATCCGCATTCACTTAGTTGCCAAGCCAATACTATTTCATGAAATCCGCATTCACTTAGATGCTAATATAATACTATTTCATGGGATCCGCAAAAGATCCGCTATCACTTAGTTGCCAACCCAATACTATTTCATGGGATCCGCAGAAAATCCGCATTCACTTAGTTGCTAACATAATACTATTTCATGAGATCCGCAAAAAAATCTGCAATCACTTAGTTACCAACCCAATACTATTTCATGAGAGTCTGGGATCACTTTCTGTGGAATCGATCATTGAGGTTTTGTATTCTTACATTAGATTGGCAACTAAATGATTGCGGATTTTGTCGATAGATGCTATGAGACAATCCGCAATCACTTAGTTGCCAACCCAATACTATTTCATGGGATCCGCAGAAAATCCGCATTCACTTAGATGCTAACATAATACTATTTCATGAGATCCGCAAAAGATTCGCTATCACTTATTTGCCGACCCAATACTATTTCATGACATCCGCAAAAAAATCTGCAATCACTTAGTTACCAACCCAATACTATTTCATGAGATTCTGGGATCACTGTCTGCGGAAACGATCATTGACGTTTATCTCCTTACATTAAATTGTCATCTAAATGATTGCGGACTTTCTCAACGGATACTATAAAAAAATCCGCAATCACTGTTACCAACCCAATACTATTTCATGTTCGATACCAAGCGAAGGGTACATGACATCCGAGGAACATCGCGAATGCCGGGAAGGCCAATATGGCGAAAGAAAATCTAAAAAAAAAGGGGAATTACATCGAGGAAGTCACCGAGTCGAGATGTGAACAGAAGGGGGACGTATCGGTTGTACAAATATTGCACGTATTCGATGCACGTAGCGACATCGCGGTAATAAAAGCGGGTAATAACTCCGGCATAACCCGGCGCATGCGCAGGAGGAAACTACGGTATCCCTTATGGGACGTTGTATGGGCACCTAATGGGGTGTAACCAGAGTCATGGTCGGATGTAAAAGTGCGGACAGTGCAGGTCCAGTGCAGCCGCCGCACCATGCGCGTGTACGCAGGTTGCGATTTCGTATCAGCGCCCTTTAATGGTAACCACGGTCGGCTCAACGTCACGGTATTAATTACGGCCTCCGCGTAATTACTGCATCCGTGCCCCTTTGTTTCAGATTTAATTTAAACAAGCCCGCGACACCGGGAACAATTTAACCGCGCTGGATGGGGAAACCGAGTGCCATAATCAATAGGGTAAACTGTAAAGTGGTATAAGGAGACATAACCTCAATGGTCGGTTACATGAAAGATAACCTCTGGAATTATGAATAGTTCCATGTAAGTACCTTTGGTATTCATGAAAGTGTGTGCAGTTCCATGTAAATACCTTTAGTATTCGTGAAACTATGAACAGTTTCATGTAAGCACCTTTGGTATTTGTGAGACTATGAATAGTTTCATGTACATACCTTTGGCATTCATGAAACTATGAATGGTTTCATGTAAACATCTTTGGTATTCTTGAAACTGTTAACCATGAGTTTCATGAAATGGTTTCATACAAATACCAAAGGTGTTCTAGGTTTCATATAAATGGCAAAGATATTCTAGGTTTCATATACA
Organism: Orussus abietinus; assembly: GCF_000612105.2. Lineage (NCBI taxonomy): Eukaryota > Metazoa > Arthropoda > Insecta > Hymenoptera > Orussidae > Orussus > Orussus abietinus. Next base: position 61,033 of record NW_019394441.1, read on the forward strand.
TACCAAAGGTATTTACATGAAATGTTCAGTTTCTTAGAGTTTATGTGTACATTTTTCGTTTCGTGTTCTGTTTCTTAGAGTTTATGTTACATTTTTTATTTCATGTTCCGTTTCTTAGAGTTTGTTACATTTTTTTTTTATTGTTTACCAGCAATAAAAGCAGTCACATTGCCTTACCCTTCATGATTTCCTGACACTTTCCCCCAAAATATGAGCTCTTTAACCCTTTGAGGACGGAGCTCTTTTGACATATGGGCGAAATTCAGTAAAACGTACAGGCAATATTGGACCAAACGTCGGACGCATATATGCGGCGGTAGTCCGCAAAGGGTTAAGAAAAGTTCATTTCTCCACTATCTTATCCGTGATAAAAGCCGAGTCTGCCCATTCACTGACCTAGACTACTGCTCTCTTTCTCCTGGGAGTAGAGAGGGTCGTATAACCCAGAAGAAAGCCGCTGTAAAATAAATATTATCGTCATTTGTCGAGGCTGGAGTTTATCACGAGGAGGCGAGCCTATCAAGGGAGGTTACATGACGAGGAAAGTCTAGATGAAGCTGTACCATCTCTCTCTCTCTCTTGGTGGACATCCGAGCGAATATCCTCTCATCGTCTTGTTCACGCCTCCTCGTAATTAAACTTCCTGCCTCTGGGACTTATTCCCGTCTAAGCCTGAGTGGAAAACCAGGAAGTCCCTCTTCTCCCTCCGGGAAGACCTGGGAAGGTTTTAGATCTCTGTTAAGGTCATTCTATATATGAAACGACAAAATATATATGAAACTTTTCTTCAAATTCGGCGCACAAAGTTTCGTTTGAAACTTCATCAAGAGATTGTGGAGGCCTTAAGGAAAAACAATTGATATTTATGAAACTTTTCGTCAAATTGGGAGTACTAAGTTTCATTTGAAACTTCATCACGAGATTGTGAAGGCTCTAAGGAAAAACAATTGATATTTATGAAACTTTTCTTCAAATTGAGTGTACCAAATTTCATTTGAAACTTCAACAGGAGATTGTGAAGGCTCTAAGGAAAAACAATTGATATTTATGTAACTTTTCTTCAAATTGGGAGTACTAAGTTTCATTTGAAACTTCATCATGAGATTATGGAGACCCTAAGGAACTACAATTGATATTTATGAAACATTTCTTCAAATTGGGCGTACCAAGTTTCATTTGAAACTTCATCAGGAGATTGTGGAGGCTCTAAGGAAAAACAATTGATATTTATGACGTACAAGATAAATAAACAAAATTTTGTTTGGAAAAATTAAATTTCAGGAGCATCGTCTGAAACCGACAAATAATTCGCGAGTACCTAGGAATTGTCCTGAAGGATAAAAAATTGAAACTTAATATCAATGGCAATCTTGAAGCATACATTTCTGTGAGCTCTTTTCGAAGTTGCAAGGATGTCGCTTCAAAGGGATAAGATCATATTGAAATTTCATTTCTCGTTCAAAGAGATGCTTTCAATGCATTGATATAGAGACGTGGGGGATACAGTTTCACGGTTTTACATCCTTTCCCCTAGATTTATTAATATTAATGGGCTATTACGAATTGGTACAGACTTTGGTGTTTGCCAGCTGAATGGGTTTTCAAATTCTCAGCAGGCTAAATTCAAGGAGCTTGCGGCTAATTGCCTCAAATATTGTGTCTTAAAGATGCAAATGAATAGGTAAAAAGGGATTTCATGGTGATGATACGTACACGAAGTATCTGTACTCTACAAACTCGACAGAATTTACTAAGAGGCTTTTCTACTTATCTTGGACTACGTAAACATGTTCTTAAAAAGTTAACAAACATTCATCTGTCTATCGTGATTATATTTATTAACGTAATCGCGTATAGATTTTCATAATCGAACATATAAGACACATGTTGGTATCGGTTTTTATGCATAATTAAAAAATGTACACATGTATATTAAACATTTCCTTTTTTTTTATGATTCTAAAGAGACGGGATTTAATGCCTCGTAGGATATTGTTATTTCTTTATTAATAAAAATAAACCAACTTCGTTAAATTTAAAATGAAATAAAATTTCTGTGCAAAATGGGCCTTTTTATTTTTTCAAATTCCGTGTCTGAAAGGGTTAAGGAAGGTCCTGGCCCCCGTGAAATTTCAATATTTTAAACATTTATTTATAGACATTTTAGAATTTCGCAACGAAAGTTCAAATTTCATGTTTCCTTAACCCTTTGAACACGGAGCCATTTCGACATATGGGCGAAATTCGTCTGACCGTGCAGGCAATATTGGACCAAACGTCGGGCGCCTTTAGGCGCTCTTAGTACCCAAGGGTTAAATATACATATGCTTACTGTGCAGAATTTTTGCGGCCGTGTTTACATGTAATACATGCCTGATATATTCCCAAAATTTGAAATGCATCTACAGAATTAATTGCATTCGCAGGAGTGACAGATTTTCAGCTACGGATGTGATTTTTTACTTTTCTCATTAGTCCTCGCCATTTTGCAGGATTTTATAACGATAATGTGTCCGGATCACGCATGAGTCCATTATTAACTCTCCCGTGTCGCGTTTCGTAATTCCGCGCATGATAAATTAATCGGCGGGGGACACGAAAGCTTCAGTGATTCCTCGAGTTGTTTGACATCACGCACGCGATAAAAAATGCAAAATGGCCGGCAATAGTGTCATGGTCCTAGACGGCTATCTCCCGCACGGGAGGACGTTATCGACCCCCGCCGACAAATTATACTTTCATATCAACAAATTCCATCAAATTTCTATAAAAGCCTCCAAATGTCTACGAAATATCGAGACTTAATTGAATTTCATTCCAGGGACGTAAATATTTGAATTTTGAAATTTCAATTCTATATCTTGGAATGGATAAATGAAGTACGATTGGCGCGCACCATTTTCTATCAACAAATTTCTTGAAAACCCTCTAAATTTTTACGAAATCTCGAGATTTAATTGAATTTCATTCCAGGAACGTAAATGTTTGAATTTTGGAATGGCGTATGTTCCATATACGTCTAACATACGTATACCGTACATAGGAGGGGCTGGAGTCCTTGAAGAAGGATCTTGAAGAGGACGCTAAGAACTGTGGACATACGTGATATAGATTTGTATACGTAAAATAGATATCTATCTTCAGTATAGCTAGTGTATATAAATGATAGAGATTTCCTATAGACATATGGATATTCCATGTACGTCTAACATACGTATACCGTACATATCCTTCCTGGAGGAGCTGGAGTCCTTAAACAAGGATCTTGAAGAGGACGCTAAGAACTGTGCACATACGCGATATAGATTTGTATACGTAAAATAGATATCTATCTTCAATATATCTAGTGTATGATGATAGTATGAATGATAGAGATTTCCAATAGATGTATGGATATTCCATGTACGTCTAACATACGTATACCGTACATATCCTTCCGNTATATTATATCATATAACATCATCTAAGACGAATTTCGTGCCGGAACCGATGATTATGGTTTCCGTCAAAGAGGAAGAGAATGTCACGCCCCTCTTTGCTGACAATTGGAGATCTCCTCTGGGACGAAGTGGAGGAACGCCGACGGCGGTGGGCTTCTGATCAAAGGGATCGAACTTCCGAATCGGAAGCTTTCCGTCCCACGGACTTCCCCGGAAGAGGAACGTTGGAACGGAACCATTCCATCACTTATTTACGCCCTAAGGTCAATATTACGATCGCCCGAAGTTCGTCTTTGCTGCACTTCCGGTGCACTCGGCCGCGATCGATTTCCTATTCTCGTTTTATTTCCCTTCTCCCTAGTAGCGTAGAATAATTTATAAATATTTCTTTGTAATCTTTGCCAAATATCTCAACGACAGATTTTTTAATATTTCATNTATTTTTTAAATTTATGAACACGTAATAAAAATACATTTTATACTTCACTACTATTATCGGACACTTCATTTGGTATCAAAAGACACGAGAAATTTTTCTAATATTTTCCTTCCGCTATTTCATTACGGGAGCAAAACGTGCGATTTTGATTTTAAATATTTCCAAAACGTTTATAATGTATTCGGCGGATAATATTTAAAAAATACATGTATTAAAATGAAACGAAACGTTCTGCAAATATTTCAAATGTCTGCTAAATATTAACAAAATGTAGGATATTCGTTAAATATATGGAAAATATAAGAGAAATATTTTGTGCTACTAGGTGTTTCGTCTTTATGCCTCATGGCGGTTTGTACTAATTCGGATTCGGTCTCTTGTCAAATTTGGCTCGATCCGGGCCGGGCAAATTGCAGAAGCGACGTCCTCCTCGGTAACGAGCTCACAAACTCATTACGGGCGACGCGATGTCCTGGCAGGACGAAGGACACGAATGGATCGTCTGGGGTGGATGCTTTGTGATCAAAGGGTTGGAACCGGAACCTTTCAACACGTGGCGATAATGGACTCGGCTTAACGGGCGAAAACCCGAAGGCGATACTTTATTTCTCTTCGCCTGGAACCTTCGAGTCAGGCCGCCATCTTGCTCGAGTTTCCTCCACCTCGAGATTTCCCGTCGACGAATTTCATTGAACCTCACACTTTATCGAAATATGGAACGGGTCATCTTCAAGGGGAAGTTTGAACATTTTCTGTAAGGAAGGTTCAATGAAATTGTGAATAATGTTAACACTTTTAAAGGGTAATAAAGATATATAAGCGTCCTTGGTAACGAGCTCACGATCAACGAATTTCATTGAACTTCATATTTTTCCAAAATATGGAACGGGTAATCTTCAAGGGGAAGTTTGAACATTTTCTGTAAGGAACGTTCATTGAAATTGTGAATAATGTTAACCCTTTAAGAGGTTAACAACGATGTATAGTTGTTTTCATCAAATTTCTCGACGCGTCTCACTTCACCTTAATGTTCCCTAAAACATTTCCCTCTCTTCCTGATTCACTCTGTATGTGCAATTTTAAAAGCGTGTATTTTTGCACGGAACGGAACAAAAACCAGCTTTTTTTACCGTAGGGCTTTTTTCTATTTAATTTTCAAATTTGCATTACCTCCTCCTGACGTTTACACCGGGAAATGAACGCACGAGTCGGGGGATCAATTTGTGCGCGTATCTTGGGTGAAATTATCAGTATTCGATAAAAAATAAAGGTATTATGTGCCAGCCAATGGCGGCAAAGTACCCTGGTCCGGGCGAACAAATTGGTATCGATGCATTCGGTGGTGCACGGTCAGAATTTAATTGCCAATTACAGAACAGCGATGCCAAGAGGTAGAACGATGTCGAGGATGCAGCGAGGGATGATTTGTTTATTCATACTTTTCTCGTAAGGAAAATTATCTGCAGAATATGCCCCACTGTTGCTCGGTTGTTCTATTTAATATCGACGATATTGGTCCTTATCAAAAAATGGTATCTACATACCGAGAGAAATATCGCGTTTTAGGGTGATAGGAAGAAGGGGAACTTAAGAGATGTTTATAAACAAATTTAAAAAAAATTGAAATTTCATGGGGGCCAGGACCTTCCTTATAGTCTTCATATTCATATCGTGAAGTTTGATACGATTTGATTAATATCGACGATATTGGTCCTTATAAAAAAAATGGTATAGAAAGATATATCGCGTTTTAAGGTGATATGAAGAAGGGGAACTTAAGAAATGTTTATAAACAAATTTGAAAAAAATTGAAACTTCATGGAGGCCAGGACCTTCCTTATAGTCTTCATATTCATATCCTGAAGTTTGAAATGATTTGATTAATATCGACGATATTGGTTCTTATCAAAAAATTGTATCGAGAGAAATATCACGTTTTAAGGTAATAGGAAGAAGGGGAACTTAAGAGATGTTTATAAACAAATTTAAAAAAAATTGAAATTTCATGGAGGCCAGGATCTTCCTTATAGTCTTCATATTCACATCGTGAAGTTTGAAACGATTTGTTTTATCCAGTTTGGAGAAAAGTCTCATAAACTCTCCGTATATAAAACGGATTTACTGATGGAAGAAAAATGATTATTATATATAAGGGATGATTTCTCGTAAGTATTAAAACTCGATTAAAAGTTGACAGTATAGAATTGATCTCGCTCGTCCTCTTGCTAGGCGTTGAAAGGCGCAACTAAAACAGTTTTAATCTCATAACAAAGTCCTCAATGAAGATCTTGCTGTTCGTACATTTCGAAGTAGTAACTCAATTTTGTCAGCAGTCACTGGTCCAACTCTGTACACACTACAATTCGCGTTTAATTATTCCACTTGCGACAGACGAGAGGTAGTTAGCTTTCGGTGCCGTAACAAGAGTTCATCAAGACATCTAAATTCGTATTCTCGAGATCACACAAACTTTATTTATTGTTTTTCGCATACAAATCCTATTAGGTCGATAGGTATAGACCCATATACCTAATTTAGACGATTCATTTACGTGTATTCCACTTCATGGGTTGCCTGGGTTACATGAAACGGCGTTTCAACCTAAGACATCTTTCGAAAGGGTCCAAAGAAAATTGTGGGAATTTATGTACATACTTTAGATATTTTTTTCGATGCATGATATATGGTATACGTTTGCTATACCTATAGACCTAATTTAGACGCTTAATTTACGTATATTCCACTTCATGGGTTGCCTGGGTTACATGAAACGGCGTTTCAACGTAAGACATCTTTCAAAAGGGTCCAAAACAAATTGTGGGAATTTATATATATACTTTAGATATTTCTTTAGATGCATAATAGATGGTATACGTTTGCTATACCTATAGACCTAGTTTAGACGAATAATTTACGCATATTCCAACTTCAGCCTGGGTCACGACATGAAACCGCGTTTCAACCTAAGACATCTTTCGAAAGGGTCCAAAGAAAATTGTGGAAAGCTGCGTAGAGCTTTCGGGATTCTTTGCAAGCGTAAGTCGTAAGCAGAAATCGACAGGCATTGTCGTGATAAAACATGGCGACCCGGTGGAATCGGCCGGTCGAAAGGATGGCAAACTCCGTCCACAATGGCCGTTAGTCCGGGATATCCTGGCCCATCCTTACCCGGTAAAATCGGGGCAGCTTCCGCCTGAAAGCGGTGGCGTAGCAGTAAAGTTTGCAGAACATTTTTAAGAGCAAGACCGGCATGTTCCGCGGAAAGTCCTCCCTAGAATGTTAATCCACTGCTGAGATATACATACTCGCATTCATATCGATGGATGATGGACGATATACATTTTCTGTACCTATAGACCTAATTTAGACGATTAATATATGTATATTCCACTTCATGGGTTGCCTGGGTTATATGAAACGGCGTTTCAACCTAAGACATCTTTCAAAGAAAATTGTGGGAATTTATATATATACTTTAGATATTTTTTTCGATGCATGATAGATGGTATACGTTTGCTATACCTATAGACCTAGTTTAGACGATTAATTTACGTATATTCCACTTCATGGGTTGCCTGGGTTACATGAAACGGCGTTTCAACCTAAGACATCTTTCGAAAGGGTCTAAAGAAAATTGTGGGAATTTATATACATATCCTTTAAATTTTTTTTAGGTGGATGATAGACGATATCCATTTGCTATACCTATAGACCTAATTTAGACGATTAATTTGCGTATATTCAACTTCATGGGTTGCCTGGATTACATGAAACCGCGTTTCAACCTAAGTCATCTTTCGAAAGGGTCCAAAGGAAATTGTGGGAATTTATATACATATCCTTTAGATATTTTTTAGGTGGATGATAGACGATATCCATTTGCTATACCTATAGATCTAATTTATACGATTAATATACGTATATCCCACTTCACGGGTAGCCTGGTAGGACGTGAGAACGCAGAAAACGGCATACGTGGGAAGGAAATTAAATCGGATATAGTGAGATATAGTTGTCGTGGAAAATGGCGCGGAAAGTTTCCCTTGAACTCCACGAAGATGCATAAAGTTAGGAAAGGCAAATAACGAGGAGGTAATTTTCTGCGAGGGAATAACGTTGACGGAATTGCATTACGCGAGGCCAAACGACTCGGGCGCAGTCATTGACTGGAATTATAAATGTAAATCGTGAAGTTGATTTTGTTTTCAAAACAAGGGGCGAGACAGAGTTCCTTAACGCAGTTGGCAGTTCTATCTGGGTGTTTGCCCCAAAGTACAATTCCACATCGGTGTGAGCAGTGCTCCTCGGCATGAGTAACGAGGGTCTTAAGAAACTGCAAATTACTGAAGATGGAGCGCGAGAGTTGAGGATGTAGTGCAACAAATTCGCAACTGTGTGCGAGATGCTAAATAGTTTGTTAATAAGTCACTCCGAGAGAAAAAGAGCTGATAAGCTGAATTTCACACCGATAAGATGATACGAAGGGCGCTGAGAAATTTAATCCAGGTCGATATGTTGAAATTCATCTATACCCTTTTTGTTGGTAATGCCGATTTGCATACTGGCGTCTCGTTACCGACATTTATATTTATGTTGAAGTCTTTTACAGTCTACGGTGAGAATTGTACGAACTGAAGCGGTATATATGTCATTCGGTAAGGTATTGATAAAGAGATGACAAGATTGCAACTCGGCAACAAGTGACGTTCGGCCTTAAAGTTCTGATAGCATTTCGGTGATTTCCAACAATTTCCATTGAATTCTACTTGCCATTTCCAGCTGATTTCTATATGATTTCATGCGTTAAAAGCCATGATTTATTGAGGGAATTTCTTTTCGGATTTCCTTCTTTAAGAGCCAATTGTCATTGATTTCATGAGATAGACAACAATGCAACTCGGTAACAAGTGACGTACGGCCTTAAAATTGTGACAGCGGTGATTTCCATTGAATTCTATTTGCCATTTTCCAGCTGATTTCCACACGATTTCATGCGTTAAACTCCATCATTTCATAAGAGAATTCCTCCTCGGATTTCCTTCATTAAAAGCCAATTGCCCTTAATTTCATGAGATAGACAACAATGCAACTGGGTAACAAGTGGCGTTCGGTCTTAAAATTGCGACATCGATGATTTCCAACGATTTCCAATGAATTCTGCTTCAATTTTCCAGCTGATGGCTGAAAAGTAGCCATCAGCAGGCAAGCAGTTCTTGGGGTTCTACTGCAGCTGCAGCGCATGCGTCGAAGATGTCGTCCGTAGGCTACCGCAGGTGCATGAACCTGAAAATCTCACGTATATTCGCGGCCTGAAATCTTGGGCAGCAGTTTCTATTTCACTAACTGGCTATTTGGCCGCTAGTAAATCATAGGAAAATGCGAGAACTAGAGCCGGGGCGCAGCCATCCGAGGATGCAGTTCCTCCGCGCCGTAAATAATGCGACCCTGGGCCCGCGGAGGCCGAATTTCTTGGCTTCCTCGGTTATTTCGGGATTTATGGACGAAGGATTTGACCAGTCTATGCGTCATTCCGAGCATTACCATCTATCAGTTCCGGCCCGTCCGAATGCGTCCCGACGCGTCTCCCTCAAATGGCGCGCAACGGCGCATGCGCCGCTACGTCCACCTCCCTTGCCACAGAGATGCCGAAAAAGATGAATTACTGCAAAAAAATCTCATCCCAAGGCCTGTAGACAAGAACAGAGTAACTGGTAATGTTTGTTTATGCTACGTGGGAACTGGCAGCTAATTAAATCCATTGTTGCGCTTCTGGAAGGATGTCAGGTTATGTTATCAATTTGTTGTGGCGTCTAGGCGGGAAATGCAGTACAGGGATCAGCTTCAGAACGAGACCTCTTTGCCACTTTCACATCACCTTAAGAATTTCTAAACACCTCGGGAAATTAAAGATGCGATTGAGATTCGGTAGGTGCAAACATCCAGGAGCAAACCTTGAAGGGAAGTTGGGTACAGCTGAACGCAGTCGAACAATTTGTTGTGGCGTCAAGGCGGGAAATGCAGTACGAGGATAAGCTTCAGAACGAGACCTCTTTGCCAAGTTCAGTTGAAGTTCACTAGATGCAAAGATCCAGGAGCAAACCTTAAAGGGAAGTTGGGTACAGCTGAACGTAATCGAACAATTTGTTGTTGTGTCAAGAAGGAAAATGCAGTTTGGGGATCAGCGTCATAAACGAGACCTCTTTGCCACTTTGACATCACCTTACAAATGTCTAAAAATTTCGGAAAAATAAAAATTCAGTTGAAGTTCGGTAGATGCAAAGATCCAGGAGCAAACCTTGAAGGGAAGTTGGGTACAGCTGAACGTAATCGAACAATTTGTTGGGGCGTCGAGGCGGGAAATGCATCCAAAGAGTAGGTGCACAGCCGGGAGGGCATACAGGGGAGGCAGTGCACTAATGAGCCGTTAATGGTAAATAAATGGAGCAGCAAGCTCGCCTGCATTGCACCACACCCCGTGGGACGTGACGTCAGCCCTACGTCACCAATGATTAATGAGTGAGCTTTGTCCTCGCAGTGGCCAATTATATGGAACTGGCCCAACCGCGTGCCCATAACCCGAGGACGTACTTGGGGTGCATCTCTCCCTCTCTCTCTGCTGGCCATTTCGCCCCAAGCAAACTCCCACCCACCGAAAAGCCATCCCCATATCGATTCAGGAGCAATTTCGAGCTCGTCATGTCTGAGATTTGCAAACGCACGTTTAGGGCGTATTTATTTGCAATTCTTTTTAAATATTAGTAACAAAAGCTTCATCCCAACACTAACAGAAATAATTTACTATCCTTATGTCGGTAGGTAAAGTCTACTTTTTACAGATTTTTTCCTGCACTTGTGTATGTAACGTGTGTATTATTAATTTATTAGCATAATGATTAACTCATTTATGTCTTTCCCCCCAATAAAAGTAATCCATGCCTCGAATTAATCCCCTTCCCAAAATGGTCCACGACAGTCGGCTTTGACTAAGATTGACCGATGAAGCCTAATCCAATAAAGCCGCGATATTCCCATGGGGTCAATTCTCCCACACAATTGAATCATTTCCAGTGTGATGCATTCCCACTCGGAAAATAAGAGAGAAACATCCCTCGAGTATCCCCGTATCTCATAAAGGATTACTCGAATCCCCTAAGCGTCTCAAAACGGAGGCGAAGCTTGACAGAACATAATGATAAGAGAATTACCGCAAAATGGAGGTAATCCATTTAGCCGAATAATGCTAATAAAGGTAATCCATTTCAGAACGTCCTCTCTATTTCACTCTTAAAATGAATATCCGAATTCTACACGCGGAACAATAAATTTCGTTCATTTAACAGACATGGATTGGAGTTAAAGAACTGAAAGTTATAGTTTGGATTTCATAGTTTATACTATATTAATTCTGTGTCCTTCTGTGTACATATACATATAAAAATGTTAAACCTTACATGTTCACGTTGTCAAGTTTCGAACGAGTATAGCTCAGAGTTTCTGAGCTTCGCCGTTGCCGTCGCCACCATCGGCGACACTAGCGCCGCGCGTCCTCCACGGCGCAGCATTATTTACATGCATGTGTACACACCCGCGTCGGTCGGTACACACTCCGGACCTATTTTCCGACCTGCGGAAACCAACCACCCGCATCCGCGATTAAACTGCGGAACCGGAACGGCCAAGGTGGAGTATTTGTGCCGACCAGCAGTAGCGTTTATCGCTGGGATAAGATCGAGCTGGGCGTCCTGGGAAAGAGGGCTCCGAGACTACTGGCTTCGAGGTTAGGATTCCCGTTCTCTGTTAGGAGCCGACATAGGAAGTTGCGGAACCCGCCGAGATTGTTGGACCAAGAATTAGTGCCGTCTCGCAGACTGCTGTTGGGTTTGCATTCAGTTTTTAATCTTTGCCGTTGGGTGGTATCAACTGCTTGCAGCTGATAGTTAACGTTTCTACAGGGCATCCCAATTTAAAAAATATATCGTGGATCGCCCTCGATCGATCCAATTTAGAATTAGGTTTGGATTAGGTTAGGTTAGGTTAGGTTGGGTTGGGTTGGGAACAATTCGACTACGCTTACAGTGCGACATAACCTCTCCGCTAAGGATAGAGGACCCCCATAGAACCCCCATGGTCAAGGCGCTCGTCTCCCTTTTTGGATGTTTTAGAGGTCCTTCTTTAAGGGCGCCCTTCTGTCGCTCTCGACTCACATGGAAACCATCAAGTCGCAGACATTTCCAAACCTTCCTAGAAGGACGATTTATTTCTTCAACGCTTTCAAGGCGCTCGTCTCCCTCTTCCGATTCTTTAAGGGCGCCCTTCTGTCGCTCTCGACTCACATGGAAACCATCAAGTCGCAGACATTTCCAAACCTTCCTAGAAGGACGATTTATTTCTTTAGCGCTTAAGCCTCGCTTTCTTAATTTCGGCACGAACTTGATAAGAGGCAATCAGTCCCCATATTCCTTTGGTCCATTTCCTAGTTCCTTATCAGAAGTACTTCCCCAGGAGTTCATTTTGCGTCCCCAGCTACACATCCTTGGCTACACTAACTTCGTGTACTTCTACTCGGAGTTATCGGTACATGGCACGTTTCTTTTCCGAATTCCTCTCAGAAAAAACGAAGAGGTACTCGGTCCTGACGCCGAGGTCCAACAAGGGAGGGAAAAAATGGAGGCAGAGAAGAAGATGAAAGTAGCCGCGCTAAGTATGGCACGATCATTAAAACTTTCCGCTATCCCGAGGTCGAGTTAAACAGAGATCACTCGCCGAAGGCGTTCACTCGTTAGCTACTTGAAGAGAGGAGCGAAGAAATGAAGGATTCTAGGAAGGTAATCAGCCCTCTAAAGAAAGTACAGAGCCCCGGGATCTTCCCGGGCTTGTTCGTCTTTTGCGGAGTTTTATGTACTTCTCGGCCCCCGGCTGACTTGACATGGTTTACTCTTCTGGCTGACATGGGACAGAAATATGTACCTATGAAGTTACCAGCGAGTGGTTGGACGTCTTCTGCTCTATTTTTGAAGAAACCACTGATCTATGTGCCAACTGGATAGCTGACATCCTTCAAAATGGCGAGACGTTTTGGAGCAACCAAAGCCCTGTGGTCATGGGCACATAAACTAACATCGTACCATTTGGGCATGCGTCACTCAACTGTAGATACTATAAGACATGTCGAATTATGTACTGGAAAGGAAGAATTGTCATTTTTATTCAAATAGTTACACAATAACCGTTTTGTTCAGTCGATGGTGTCTGACAACATACCATGAGCACCATTTTATACCCAAATTATGCCTCTTCTGGCCTATTTGTCTTGAACGTTTACCTTTGCGAATTGTCAGTTGACATTGCCACGATTGACAGTTTAAACATTTACACATCTTAGCACTAGAACGACTGATAGATCTCTTTTGTTTAGGATGAGCCATTTGAAAGATGTCATTTTGACCCGTCTTGGTAGTTCTAGGGTTAAGACTGATTGTCAAAGTCATGAACCTCCGTAACAAGATGGTACTCTACAGGGTACTTAGAGCTGGAATTCTATCCTTGCCAGCAATTCGTCTCGGTGACAATAATTGGTAATAATTCCCGGATGAGAGCCATTTAGCAGCCAGGACCAATTCATCATCCACTCCTATAAAAGTCATGCCAAGATGGCGTGTAATTCGAGCCCTATCGCGAGGCCAAGGCTGGGGACTTCTGCTTCCCCCGTAATCTCGATAGGAATAAATGCAGCAGCTAATTAGAAAACATTAAAACTTTCTCCAGGCTATTATTCTTCCAGTCCCCTGTCCGGCATCCCCCATCCAAGATGGCGTCTCCCTCTCTCGCCCGCGGATCGTTGTACCATAAAAAACTAATTTACCCCGCGAAGCGAGGGAAGCGCTTGTAGCTGAGAAGGTAGCTGGGGTAGCTAGCTCAAGGTAGCCGGGTAGCTAGACGGTAGCCGGGTTGGTATATCATTTTAAAGACGTGCCGCGAAATAAGTTTATAAGTAGTCTGGCGAGAGTTTCGTCAGGGCCGCGCGCCTGTCTAAGTAGTTACCAAGTAGTTTGCGCCGGCGGAATCAAGCCCTCTCCGATATATATATTATGCAGCTACGGGAACCGTACTCCAGTTTTCTATAGCAGCCCTCCTCCTTGGAACCCCTTCTCGCAAACCTTCCCACCCTCTGTCGTGGTAAATGTAAACCTCACCCTGGAAGTTCGACTCCGGAAGACTCCCAGATAACGCTCCCTCTATTGTCACTCATGTGTCGCCATGGCTTGTGGGTACAATCTAAACGGATGAGGCGATTATGGAATCCAGGAATCGGATTAGAACCGTAGAAAAATTGGCTAACTGTATGTAGACTGTCTCGCGGGTAGTGTAGCGGATATGAACGTTGGCTGATAGGAACTGGAGGCACCACACCATCCCTGTTGGTGTGGTGCCTCCAGTTCCTATCTGTTACAATACCCGCGACACCGGCTACACATAGTTCAGCTATTCTTTCTACGATTCTAATCCTATTTCATGATTCCATAATCTTCTGATACGTTTAGGGTGTATCCATAAGCCATGGCGACACATGAGTAACGTTAGGAAGCGTGTTATCAAAATTCCCGTCGTGGACTCTTCCGGCATCAAACTTCTACGGTGGAATTTATAGTTCTAATATGAACATTTCAGGGTTAATCCAATCACTTAATCAAACTTAAGTTGATCCGTTGTGCGCTGACGGAAATAAGTACCTTCCTTTTAGGAACTGGAGGCGCCACACCATCCCTTTTGGTGTGGTGCCTCCAGTTCCTATCTGCCAACATTCATGTCTGTTACACTACCCGCGACACCGGCTACATACAGTTCAGCCAATTTTTCTACGATTCTAATCCGATTTCACGGTTCCACAATCTCCTCATCCGTTTAGATTGTACCCACAAGCCATGGCGACACATGAGTGACAATAGAGGGAGCGTGTTATCAAAAACCCCCCCGTGGAATTTCCCGGCAAGAAACTTCTACAGTGAGATCAGTAGTTTTAGTATGAATGTTTCAGGGTTAATCCAATCACTTAATCAAACTTAAATTGATCCTTTGTGCGCTGACAGAAATAAGTACCTTCCTTTTAGGAACTGAAGGCACCACACCATCCCTGTTGGTGTGGTGCCTCCAGTTCCTAAAAGGAAGGTACCTAGTTCTCTCAGCACACAATGGATCAACTTAAGATTGATCTAGTGATTAGATTCGCCTTGTATCATCGATGCTCTAGGATCACCAGCTCTAATCTAATTTAAGAATAGAACCTGTATTGGATTTTGCACCACTTACGCCATCATCATCGCCTCTATTCCAATCCCCTTCATTACTGTGGGCAGAGGACATAAATTGAAATAAACTGCTTCACTTTTTCCGCAACTTTATCTCTTTTGCAACCCATTTCAACATCTTATATCCTATCTCGCGTTATGTGATGACTATGAACCTGGTCGGGGAAGACTCCACGAGGGGGTCTTCGATAACAGCCTTTATCATTCCTCGGTTATCGTCACAGCTTAGAGGTGACTATCTAAACGTAAGAGAGGACTATGGAGTCGGGAAATAGGATCAGAAGAGTGATTCGTTTAACTCGACCAAGAAGTTACGTCTAATACCGCTTAACCGAGCGTTAGTTTAATACATAAACCGGGTTTAAGTTCCCAGCGTAACAAGATTGATCCTCCGGAAGTTCCGTGGGTAGCAGGAAGAAGATCGATCGGTATCGCGTTTCGTCGGAGACCCGGCAGGAAGGGCATTGATGTTGGATGGGTTTTAAAATAAATAAAACTCTTCCGGCCAATAATGAGATTTTGGCGAGGAGCCATCTGGCCGATGCCGAACTTTCATTTCGAACCGTGAAACTTTAAATTTCAGCAGTTAAGGTGAAGTGAAACGCGTAGAGGAACTCGATAGTCTGTAAAAAAAGGTTTTTCTAAGTACCTACGCTGCCGACGTTGGTTGTTACATTAACAGTTGTGGTGGAATTATACTAAGTATTGTACTAAACGGCATACTCCAGGTAAAACTCCAGAGATTATGGTTTTTGAGGCCCTAATTGACTGCAGAGGGACCCCCAGCGCCATCTGGGATTTCCCTGGCAACTCCTATCACCATCGTTTTAGCATAGCACCACACAAGACAATCTTTTCCCTATAATTGTTTTTTTAAGAATACGTTAAACTAAGGGATGAAGAAATAATAACGAAATGAGGACGATAACAAACACTGTTTAAATAATAAATTTGGTGTTTGTCGCTTACATTTCATGGAGTAAAACTCCCAAGAAATGGAGTCAATGATAAGACTAATTTAAACACAGGAAATTAAAATTCAGTGGTGACGTTCTAATCTTGTGTGTGTTTTCATAGTTACTACAATAAAGTGTGGAGAACCGAGGACTGGTTTCTTTCCCCTAGATGGTTTCGCTAAAGTGCGCGAATCCCCCGGTGGAATTTCCGAGACCGAAGACCTCGGGAAGAGGAAGAGAGGCGAAAATCAATTTTCTCACGCTTTTCAAGGAAAAACGAGGCCCGTGTGTGCTTAACGACAAATTCTTCGGCGCCTCCATCAGCCACTAAAAAGGGGAAAATCGATGTCGATCGATTCCTCGTCGAGGAGACTGTCCGTCGATGAGATTCCCCGGGAAAGAGGCGTATTTTAATTTAGGAGGATATCGCCTCCGGGCGGAGTAGTTCACCGACGCCTCCGCGTGGCGGCGCTGGCGGCGCGGCACTCGCCGCCATTATCGATGTAACCCTCAATAGAAACGGATACTCCGCCGGGAAAACAGCTCCGAAGTAATTAATTAAAGTGGAAACTACACAAAGAGTAACTTGCCGGACCTAATTTCTTCGGGAAATAGTTCTTTTTTATTTCTCAGGACTCTTTACGAACTTTTTCGACCCCGCCGTGCTCGGTGAAAAGGCAGAATTTTGTTGTGCTTTTTCAAAAGCGAACTTCAAGAGGATCACATTCACTGGCATTATAACTATCGTTGATTAAACTGCTTTTTTCTTTTTTTTTTCTTTCCGAATCCTTTGAAATTCCCGTAAAGCGCATTACTCGGATCCCCCAATTTATGTGGATACATTCAAGGTGGATATTTTTATACACATGAAAATCGCCCGAATGGAAATCCCCGGGATGGAACGAAATATTGCGGAAAAATAAATCTGTAATTTCTGAAATTGTTCACTATCATGTATTGACAATAAAAAGTTTGGGAAGTAAAAATGCGTATCTTGTATCCCCTGGCTCTGTGAAAAAAAATCACACAAATAGAAATTTATGCCGCCACTCGATATCATAATTGTTGTAAATTCCACTCGACATCTAGCGCGGAATATCGCACGATTCCTTAAATAAACAATCCCTTGCAATAATGATATCCCACCTAATCAGTTAATTATCAATGCGGATCTATAAAATTACGGTGACCTAATAATGAATTCCTATAATTAATTTTCCAAGATGATCGCAAACGCAGCACACCCACTTTACATCCACACAACAATCCACACAACCCACCTAATCAGTTAATTATCAATGCGGATCTATAAAATTACGGTGACCTTATAATGAATTCCTACAATTAATTTTTCAAGATGATCGCAAACGCAGCACACCCACTCTACATCCACACAACACACATCGCTATGTGTCCTGGGACGCAAAGATAAATTAATAGTCGAGTTTAAGAACGGTGTTTGCATTCCATCACGCATTACACGAGCCGACACGTCTCCACCCCTGGTGGGAAACGGGTGGAGGGTGGCATCCCAGGGGAAGGTGGTCGATTTTACCCCAAACTGACCAGCTCATGGCACAATTTCAGACGGGGCCGAATAACCCCGGAATTTCGCCTATGGAATACATCACGAGAATCCAGCGGGTGGAGTGCAGACAAAGCGGTGGGGGAATTGCCCCAGGCACGGGATTAAGCTTTCCACCCTCGAGTTTTCCTTAAACGTTTGTGTTATACGGCCCCAACTCGCATGCACCCACTTGCGTGTGGTCACTCGATAATTGCGGAGTTCATGCATACAAGTGGTCATTCCCTTATATTGTTAATGCGTCGGTGATATGCAACGTGTGTCCGGTGTGTGGAAGAATATCCACACACTCGTGGCCGCCCCTCGCAAGAGGCACGCATTGATGCGTGTGTCCCGCGCTTGCAGTCAATCATCTTCAAGAATTAATTATAGGAATTAATTATAAGGCCAACGTAAGTATATAGACTCACGGTGATAATTAACAGATATCCGGTGTGTGGAAGAATATGCACGCACTCGTGGCTGTCCCTCGCAAGAGGCACGCATTGATGCGTGTGTCCCGCGCTTGCAGTCAATCATCTTCAAGAATTAATTATAGGAATTAATTATAAGCTCACCGTAGTTTTATAGACTCTCAGTGATAATTTACACACTAGGTAGGATGTCATTATTGCGAGGGATTGTTCTTTCACCTAGGAAATTGTGTGTTTCCTTCCTAAATATTGTGTGGATGCAAAATAGGTGCATTGCATTTGAAGTCACTCCTCTTCAAGAATTAATTATAGGAATTAATTACAAGCTCACCGTAATTTTATAGACTCTCGGTGATAATTAACTGATTAGGTAGGATGTCATTGATAGATCTGACGTTTCATATACAGTAAATGATCATTTCATATCGCCTAGATGCCTGAAATTCCTATCCACGGGTCCAGACATCGTCCCCAACTTTGATCACCCCATCTCTGCGCTGAGTTCTCCACGAAATTTATTAGGGGCGTCCTGTTTCCAGAAAATGCAGTAAGTAGCTGTAATTCAACAGTTCGCATATGCACAGAGTGGAAGTGGACGTAAGAGACGAGGGGTATTATGTTCATGCCGTATTAGATGAATGGAGATCCACCCACCATCCATTTAATGGCACTCTCTCCCTGGCGAGTAGCTCTCCCTCAGCAGCATTCAAATTAGGATGGCTCGATCAGCTAATTACTCACTCGCCGTGCCAAGGGCTCATTAGACGAAGATTTTCACTGTCCTCCGTCCCATCTCATTTTCCAAAACAGGTCCGATTTTCAGACCTAGGTAATTCTATTGTCATTACACAAAAGCGCGAGGGTTTTCTCTGTTTTCACAACTGCCCACCTATTTCGGGATGTTAAGATCAATATGGCAAAATCAATTAGCGACTAATAAAATTGGTTGATACTACAAATGGGAGCTGAACATGACGTTGATCCGTGTTCCCGGTTCCATCACGCCATGACTCAAATATGAACTACAGATGCTGCAATTGTTTATTAGCAACGCTTGAGGTTAATTTAGCAGTACATATGCGGACAAACATTGAGACATTTAATGCACCTAAGTTTGTTTCATAATTAAGTATTTCTGGTTCATAATTGTGTCCTGCAGACATGAGTTCCAAATGAGGGATCATATGCAACATCTTCATGACTGATTTCATGATCTTCCGTGAAAGAAATTTCATGTAAATTTTTCCATCACTTGTTCATCTAGGTGGCCAATTTCCTTGATAATTCCTTATAGTCAAGCTCTTCTTCGAGGTAGGAATAGTTTCGGAAGATTGGAAACCGTATGCAGCTCCCAGGTCTTCCGTAATCCAATCCCACTTAAATTCCTTCTGGATATTCCTGACCTATCTTCTGGTCTGCATATTTATGGAGCTAGGAAGATCCTCGAGGACGGATCTAACTACATCCTCGTTAACGCTAACCGGGCATTATCTCGCCAAGGTACCGATTAAACGTTAACTCCGATTACATCCACTCCCTCTAGGATACTAGCCAAGGATTGTGGATCAATTAAACTCCACCGAAGTTCGGCGATACGTCCGTTCAATTTAGAGCGAGCCGAACTTAGTCCACCAGTGATAATAAGAAAGAAAAGTTCCATTTAGAGCAATACCGTTTAAACTTCCTAGATAACACTTAGATTTCAATATTTTCCTGAAAGCTAAGTTAAAGTGAAACCAATTCAGTGCACTCAGTTTGGAGAAAAGTTTCATGAATGTTGATAATCTTTCTTATGTATGTATCACACTTTCGTATCACCTTAAGTCGGAAATATTGAGCCAATTATTCAAGCGCAATTAATTTCCACACTGTAAGTTCAATTATCCCAAGCTGTCGTATACCTTCTCGGCGGCAGGAAGATGCTCGAAAAAGTTTCCTAACTCCATAGTTCGGGGATCGTTAAATTAACGAGCCGAGAAGGACCACGCGACCGCATCGTCAACTTCCGGTCCCTCTTTGTCAGTCGCTCATTAACGGGGGATTTAATGAGCGATAAAAAGTCCAATGTAAAGGTGCTCTTAACTTTTGCGCTCGAGGTCTAGAAACGCTCGGGGCGGCCGCACTTCCCTTGGAACCGAGATTCCTTGGAGCTGATTGGCTGCGGCTAATCGGTTCCATACGGTTGTTCAAGACGTCAAAGATGTGGCTAGGAAATTTACTATAAGTGATTGCATCTAGGGATGTTCCATTGCTGATCAAATCGCATAGAAATTGGCCTGATAGGTCCCTTGGAACCGAGATTCCTTGGAGCTGATTGGCTGCGGCTAATCGGTTCTATACGGTCGTTCAAGACATCAAAGATGTGGCTGCGTAATTTACTACCAGTGATTAATATGTATCCAGCGGATTGATTCCAGTAATTGCATCTAGGAATGTTCCATTGCTGATCAAATCGCGTAGAAATTGGCTTGATGTTTCCCTTGGAACTGATTGGTTCCATAGGGTCCACAATCGTTTTAGACGTCAAAGATGTGGCTAGGAAATCGACCATCATGATTGATATGTATCCAGCGTATTGATTCCACTATTTGCATCCAGGGATGTTCCATTGCTGATCAAGTCGCGTAGAAATTGACCCGACATTTTTCTTGGTACCAAAACTCCTTGGATCTGATCAGCCCAAAATCCTTTGATTAATTCATCCCCATCAAATTGAATGCTAAATTAGGCATAAATAAAGTTCCTTCGACTTCCACAAATTAAATGCAAGGTGTACGGAAAGTAGTCATGTTCCAAATCGTTTTAGAGCAAGTATTCCCACACACCCACACACACACAAGTGCCATCACTGCGCAATCCAGCTGACACATGAAGAGGACTGACAATCAGTCCGGATATTCCTTCGATCCAAAAAACCCCATCAAATTGAACCATGAATTGTGCATAAATAATCTTTCTTTAACTTCCGCTCAATTGATCACACATTGCGCCTCATCGGTATCATTAAGGGGTGAGTGGATCCGAAAAATCAAAAGCCGAGTTTCGATCCGTCGACTTGAGGCTAGGCTTTGCTTTGACTCGTCACCGAAGCCAATCGATACCCATCCAGTTTACCCTTTACCCCTTTTTACCCCTCACCCGAGCCGGCGGACGTTCGACTAATTATGGCATAAATAATGCATCCGCCTCTGTGTACTCAACATTAGCCGAAACCCGTTTAATCTTTCAGCGTGTAAACGCTATCCCGGGCGCGCTGTTTACCCTGAAATCCAGCCTAGACGGAAAAATGATGTTCCCTGCGGTTTGCCTTCCGCATGCGTGGCCGCATGCGTGATTGCCTAAGCGGACGGGTTCCTAACCGACGTCGACGTAGCCGTCTCGGCGCACTTGCACGCCATCCTCTGGACGGTATTTCACACAAAGCTGAAGCTAGTTCCCGAGAATTCCTGGACTGACTTCATTCGGAGTGACTTTAAGGGGGACTCTCGGGAAACGGGAGGAACCAGGAACTTTCATAAGTCTTTTCCGAGGAAACTTAACGATATTCCGATTTTTTTTAAATAAAAAGACAGCTTTAAGGATCAAATAGATTTTTGTTGTTTCCGTGTTCTGTGTCTCTCACAGCTTCAAGCGGGATATAATTGTCTTCCGACTTCTACTACGACTGTTATGCCTGGTAAGGTAATTGACAAAGTAATGCCAATACACCTATTGGTACCATTGCCTTGGCAATAAGTTATGTAGTGGAGGGAAAATCTGAAAACTTTGCTGCGGAGGACGTTATGCAGAGTACTTGCCGCTTGCGGCACTGCGACGGAGCAGCGCTAATTAGCCCGCGGTTGACGTTAAACGTCAAGACGGCCCCGAAGTTAGCTTCAATGTCAGGACCGTTGAAGAACGGATGTAATCAGTGTCGCGGTTACTAATGCGTCGGGCAAAACTAACATGGCCGTCGACGTCGAGCGCAATCTCCTCCGCGACCTCATGGAACCGCAGACGCAGAAGTATGTTATAGTCCTGCGTTGGGTACTGAGTAATTCACTGAAACACACGACTTTTCATTATAAATCCGATGGGTGTGAGAACAATCAAGTGACATATGTGCAACTTCAGGGAGAAACTTCATTTAAGTCATTAAATTCCCCACAACATGTACAAACTCCATCGTTGCTCATCATAAGACAAGGTTGATTAGTCCGCAATTAACGTGTGTCTTATAGTTCTGTGTTTTGTACTGAGTATCCCGCTAAAACACACAACTTTTTGTTACAAATCCGAAACCACTGCGTATAAGAACAACCATGTCACGTATGTGCAGCTTCAGAGTAGAGGAACATCATTTAAGTCATTAAATTCCCCACAACATGCATACATTCCATCGTTGCTCCAAAGTCGTTCCATCTAAGACCAGGTTGATTAGTCCGCAACTAACATAAACGTTAAGGATTGTCCGATATCAGTTTTAGTAGCAGGACCATCGAAGAACGGATGCTATCAGAATACTAATACTCTCCTGATGCTTCGTATAACCAACGACCACGGTCATAAAGAGATGGCGCTGTCCGCCATTATTGGTTAAACGCTGGTTGAAGCCTGGAATGACAATAAGAAATACCACTGGAATCCTTCTAATTTGTGCAACACACAGAACAGCAGAGTCTCGAAAATCGATTTTGACGATCTGCGAGAAAAACCACAACAACAGGGATGAAACGTCACATTGCGGCGTTACATCCCTCCATCCACGTTTCATGGATGGAACATGGCGTTGGCATCTTTTTCGCTCAGGCCAATAAAGGGCTACCAACCTACATGTTATAATTTATGCAACACACAAAACAGGAGAGTCTTGGAAACCGATTTTGACGATCTGCGAGAAAAACCACAACAACAGGGATGAAACGTCACATTGCGGCGTTACATCCCTCCATCCACGTTTCATGGATGGAACATGGCGTTGGCATCTTTTTCGCTCAGGCCAATAAAGGGCTACCAACCTACATGTTATAATTTATGCAACACACAAAACAGGAGAGTCTTGGAAACCGATTTTGACGATCTGCGAGAAAAACCACAACAACAGGGATGAAACGTCACATTGCGGCGTTACATCCCTCCATCCACGTTTCATGGATGGAACATGGCGTCGGCATCTTTTTGGCTCAGGCCAATAAAGGGCGTGAATAGGCACGAGTTATGCGACATGTATAGGGACTTCAGAGGCGATGGAAACGCGATGGCGTGGCGGAAATATGCCGCGATCAAAAAGAGGCCGATATCCTGGGAACAGGACGAATGGTTCGAATTTTTCGTCGCAGAGCCGGGCGTTACCCTCGGCGATGTTCCGCTGTGTAATCCCGCGGTGTAAATAGCAAACGAAGGCAATCAATGCGCGATATTCAACGATTCCTGGTCACTCCAACGATTCCCGGATGGTCATCTCGACTGTTTCATTCAGAGGTATCGGCTAGCCCAAATGAAAACCATCGCCGGAAATGGCCCGTGTTCGCACCAGTGCCGTGCTACGTATTTGCGGTGGTGTTCAATGTGTGTATATGTCGGGGTAATTGGCCGAGTACTTAGATGGTAATTTAGAAGTCGGCGCAAAGAGAGACGTTACCAAAATCTACCTCGATGTGCAGGTAAAGTGATGAATACGGAAACTGGGCAGAATATTTCTTGAAGTTATGGGGCTTGAATTAGCAAGTTAGGAGTCGGTCCATCAAAAAAGGTGGCGTTAAGGCGCTACGCGTCGCAAGGAAGCCGAAGATGGCGAAACTGTCCCGAGAGCTGTTTCCAGGCGTCGAGGCAATAAAGCTCGAGCTTAATACTCTCCGAAATCAGGTCGAGGGAACTGGGAAGGAGGCGTCGATTTCGCGATACGAGCGTCGCGGTGCTGACGACGCTTTCGAAATCTCCCGGCAGAGTTTTACGGCTTATTGGGCTGAATTTGTCGCCCCGATTGCTCACCAGCTGGCAGCACGATCATCTTCGGGAAATTGATTGTACCTGTTTCCTTCCTGCATCAATTTCATGGAAATTGGATAACGTACCAGCAAGAAACGGAAGCCCATAAAGCACCGCTACCGACGCTAATCACTGCGGCTAACTGTACCAGAACATTACATTTGTTGGATGTTGGGATCTTCCATATTCACGTCCTAAACTTCGAAACGGTTCAGTTCACTCGGTTAGGAGAAAAGTTTGATGAATTACAGACACCTCGGATGCTATTTTTACAATAGCGACGCTAATCACTGTGGCAAACTATGCCAGAACATTACATTTGTTGGGGTCCTCTATATTCACGTCCTAAACTTCGAAACGATTCGGTTCACTCAGTTAGGAGCAAACTGTGCCAGAACATTACATTTGTTGGGTGTTGGGATCTTCCATATTCACGTCCTAAACTTCGAAACGGTTCAGTTCACTCGGTTAGGAGAAAAGTTTCATGAGTAACTGACACCTGGGATGTAAATTTTTACAATAGCGACGCTGATCACTGCGGTAAACTCTACCAGAACATTACATTTGTTGGGTGTTGGGATCTTTCATATTCACGTCCTAAACTTCGAAACGGTTCGGTTCACTCGGTTAGGAGAAAAGTTTGATGAATTACAGACACCTCGGATGCTATTTTTACAATAGCGACGCTAATCACTGCGGCAAACTCTACCAGAACATTACATTTGTTGGGTGTTGGGAACTTCTATGTTCACGTCCTAAACTTCGAAACGGTTCAGTTCCCTCAGTTAGGAGCAAAATGTTTCACCTTTCTTTTGACATCCTCTTTCACAATTCTAATGCAGATTTTCAATTTACGTGGGAACGACGGGTGTAGCTCCTCTTGCGGAAACTTAATTAAAAACCCTCGTCCGCCATGACACTCCACCTGCAGCTGCGACGCCATGCCGATACGTCGACTTCTGGAAATTGCTGGACGGATGCACAGGCGGTGCTTGCGTTTCACCAGGAAGATGGGAATGTTTTATTTTCATGACTTATTTGTCTTTTAGAGGGAACTTGACAATGTATGGCTTGCAGTTTCATAAGCACTCATGTGTTGCAGGTGCGAGAATCAAGCGACACACATCGGTTACTGAAGCTAATGTTCATTGGGTTTGTTATATCTGCATGAAAAAGGATGTTTTGTAATTTGTTAGAGAATTATGACATTGAAAATAAATGATGTTCAGTTTCATAAGCACTCATGTGTTGCAGTTGCGAGAATCAAATGATGCATGTCGGTAACTGAAGCTAATGTTTATTGGCTTTGTTACATCTGCATGAAATAGGATGTGTTGTACCTTAACAGCAGAATGAACAACAAATGAATATTTCTACCGCCCAGAAGGAATTGTAATTTAAATGTTTAAACGGGAATTATTTGAATTTAATTGTTCTTCGAATTAACAAAATATTTCTTTCCTTCACTGAATGTTTTTTCTTTTTTTAATGAAGGATTGTTTTTACAAGGTAACAAATTGGCCCAGCGAATGAATGTCAAGATCTCGACGTGAGGGAATTTAATTTAAATTGAAATTCCATTTGGACATTCTTAAATTATCATCCGGAAGAGATTAATTGTTGATCTCGGCCAGGAAATTTAATTTCCTCCGCTATGGAGAGATTGCGCTTTTCAAAAGAAAATTCGTACCTGAGGAGGTATTCCGAAGGAGCGGTAAGGAATTAAATTGAAATTAAAATTAAAATTAAAGTTAAAGTTAAAACGTAGAGGGTGGATTTTTGTAATCCGGCTCTCATACAAAAATATTCATATTTCATTACCCGACGATGCTTTAGCGCCCCTCTGGCGTATCCTCTCAGCTTTTACTTAAATCGGGCGAAATTAAATTTTCAACTGGCAAACATCATCTTTTGGCTATTATTTCCATTTCCGGGGATAATAAACAACCTCGTATATATTAATATATAATATATTATATAATAAATAAGATTTAATAGGTATGCCCCAAAAGGAATCTGCATGTTCATAGGGACGAATGTGTACAGAGAGGCTGCTTATTCCAACTTGAACGAAATTTCTTGCAGATTTCTTTTAAACATTAATTGTAGATAATACTTTTTCAAGAAACATTTCTTCGGTTCGATGGAATTTCTTTTTTTTTTTTTCTGGAGAAATCAGACGCAGCAATTTAGAATTGCGCTGGAAGAGAGAATTGTACTCCAAGTACGAGTGTGAGAAACCACACGTAACGAATGCTTTGTTCGCTCATCTTCAAAGGAAATCCCGAGAAAATACGTCTCACTGTCTCGTCTCGGCACGTTTGCCTTATTAGCTGAGAAAACTTAGACTTTTCAGGAGAATCTCCGAGTGCCGCCAAAGGCGACGTTCCAGTTGATGAGGTACCTAACGAAATGACAAAGTGGATCACCTTGGAAGCGAGGATTAATAAGGAACATTTCTTTTTCCAAAAGGAATTAGGGAGACATTTCATTTCTTCATGAAATGAATGATTATTCATTCATGAAAGGAATAATCATTCCTTCATGAAAGGAATCATTCCTTCATGAAATGTCGAATTAGGACGAGAATTGAAATTCATAAGACGTGGCTTTTACCTTGAAGAGAGCTATCGCAATTTTTGACTAACGAAATGACAAAGTGGATCACCTTACAAGCGAGGATTAATAAGGAACATTTCATTTCTACATGAAAGGAATGAAATGTCGAATTAGGACGAGAATTCAAATTCATTAGACGTGGCTTTTACCTTGAAGAGAGCTATCGCAATTTTTGACTAACGAAATGACAAAGTGGATCACCTTGCAAGCGAGGATTAATAAGGAACATTTCTTTTTCCAACAGGGATTAGGAAGACATTTCATTCCTTCATGAAAGGAATGATTATTCGCTTCATGAAGGAATGAAATGTCGAATTAGGACGAGAATTCAAATTCATAAGATGTGGCTTTTACCTCTTCTTAAAATGAATTCCCTAGAAATTCGTTTACATTGTTATACAGCCGAATCTCGTCAATCATAATCAGAACAATTAGCAAGAAGTCATGATCCAAAGTCCTGGAACTATTTAGAATATCCCTGAACTTAAAAAAGTTTCGGAGACAGAGCCTGCCGATCGAGTCGTCGAATCGTTTCCGATGGAGGGCTCTTCTTAAACTGAATCTCCTGGAAATTCGGCAGTGTAATCTTGTCAACCCTAATCAGAAAAATTAGCAAGAAGTCATAATCCAAAGCCCTGGAACTATTCACAACATCCCTGAACTTAAAAAAGTTTCGGAGACAGAGCGTGCCGATCGAGTCGTCGAATCGTTTCCGATGGAGGGCTCTTCTTAAACTGAATCCCCTGGAAATTGGGCAAGCCTTCTCGTCTTGGCAAGTTTGCCTCATTAGCTAAGAAGTCCCGGACTTTTGAAAGGAATCCCGGAGTGCCGTCAAAGGCGACATTCCAGCCGGTGGAAGCCCGACGGAATAGTCGATCGGATCGACCCGAGAGCAGGGAATAAAAATCGAAGATTCCTCTCAGGGAGGAAGGAAATTCTGGATCGAGGCCGAATCCCAGACTAGCGTTCTCAGGGAATAAGTTTTAAAGTCGTTAGGGGACCCGGATTCATTAGCGAGTCCCGCGGGATAACTCGAGGAACTCCGGGAGCTTTATGACGCGCGCATCCGGAAACGTCGCTTCGCCTCTACTTCGGATTACCCCTTTTTCCCTGTTCCTTTCCTCCAGCTTCTTTTCCATATCTTGGCGTATCTCGGAGGCACTTCGCCGCCAACTTTCCAACACCGTGATCCATTGCGATCCATCTTATAGAACGCGTGTCCGCACTCTGGATCAATCAAGATTCCTGCAAGCTCCCATCGATCACTCACCGGATCGCTTCCTTCCTCGGGACCTTGTATTTTTTTTTTCCCTCTTTTATCCTGGGAAGTGTGGGATCCAAATTTGACAAACCTACCCAAGAGAGATGTCTAATTAGCATATCATTTATTTACAAAGCTTGACGCTCCTTCTTCGGGGCCTTGTATTTTTTATCCTTCTCGTCCAGGGAAGTGTGGGCTCCAAATTTGACAAACCTATCCGAGAGAGATGTCTAATTAGCATATCATTTATTTATCTAGCTTGCCGTTTCCTTCTTCTAGGCCTTGTATTTTTTTATCCTTCTCGTCCTGGGAAGTGTGGGATCCAAATTTGACAAACCTATCGAAGAGGGATTTCTAATTAGCATATTGTTTATTTATCTAGCTTGCCGCTTCCTTCTTCGGGGCCTTGTATTATCCTGCAAGCTCCCATCGATCGCTTCCTTCCTCGGGACCTTGTATTTTTTTTTCCCTCTTTTATCCTGGGAAGTGTGGGATCCAAATTTGACAAACCTACCCAAGAGAGATGTCTAATTAGCATATCATTTATTTACAAAGCTTGACGCTCCTTCTTCGGGGCCTTGTATTTTTTATCCTTCTCGTCCTGGGAAGTGTGGGCTCCAAATTTGACAAACCTATCCGAGAAGGATTTTTAATTAGCATATAATTTATTTATCTAGCTTGCCGCTTCCTTCTTCGGGACCCTGTATTTTTTATGCTTCTCGTCCTGGAAAATGTGGGCTGCTAATTTGACAAACCTACCCAGCATGGATTTATAATTAGCATATCATTTATTTATAAAGCTTAACGCTCCTTCTTCGGGAGCCTGTATTTTTTTATCCTTCTCGTCCTGGGAAGTGTGGGCTCCAAATTTGACAAACCTACCCAATTTCTAATTAGCATATAATTTATTTACCTAGCCTACCGCTTCCTCCTTCGAGACCTTATATTTTTTATCCCTCTCCTCCTGGGAAGTGTGGGCTCCAAATTTAACAAACCTACCCAACACGGATTTCTAATTAGCACATAGTTTATTTACCCTTGTATTTTTTATCTCCCTCGTCCTGGGAAGCGTGGGCTCCAAATTTGACAATCTTACCCATGACGGATTCCTAATTAGCATATAATTTATTTACCTAGATAATATCAACGCTTTGGGATTTCTTGATCCTGTTCATTGATCCTGAAGTTTCATCGTAGATTATGACATGCCACTCTAAGTTATAATATTGTTTGTAATGTCTAGAAAATGTATAATTTAAGTGCTACTGCAGGTACTTCGGATTGACGACCTTATATGGATAAAAATTCCACAGATGTCAAACTGTTCCGAAAAATCTGCTCAATTTATTACTAAATTGCGTTGTTCATCCTATGAAATCAATAGTAATTGTTTCTGGAAGATGGGCATCGTTTTGACTGATTTCTAAGTGAACACTCGCTTCATCGCATTCAACGGGAGCTTCAAAGTTCGCTTCAAAACCCTTGTAAATAAATTCATTCAGGACTCAGAAGTATCCTAGGATTTTGAACTTGAAACTCCTGTTCATACTTTGAATCCCGAATTTCTGCTGGCATCTGAAATACCAAAGTTGTAGGTCCTCCAGTATTCATAAGGACATTATGGAGAGCATTTTCACATACTTTGGAGACACTTGGCAAACCGTATACAGTTTGATCGTTTATACAGTAAGCTAAGGCGTCTGAACGTTATTTGAACGTATAGGGAACGATTATGAATCTTTAACCGAGAAAAATGTCATAAACGAGACCCTTCGAAGGCTACCATCATATTACCCTAAATTAGCGAATGATCCCGTACAAAAAGTACGTGTCTCTTATTTTGTGAGGTACTAAAAACATGTACCAACACGCATAATCGCCATGTGTTCTGGGACGCAAAGATCAATTATTCCTAAACCTAACAATTGTCAAGTTTAAGAACGATCTTTGTATTTCATCACACATTACACGTTTGGAGGAAAGTTTCATCGCAAACTAACTCCACCTTCGTGTCAAATCTATCAAACTTTTCTCTAAACTGGGTGCACCAAATCATTTGAAACTTCAACGCGTGATTATGGAGGTCCTAAGAAAGAGCATGGTGCTCATGAAATTTCATTAAATGATGGGGACGATATCTCAGCCCCTGGATACGCATTTCAAGCATTAAGGCGATATGAAATGATCATCCAGTACATATGAAACGTCAAATCTATCAACCATTTATCTAAACTGGGTGCACCAAATCATTTGAAACTTCAACACATGATTATGGAGGTCCTAAGGAAGAACATGTTGCTCATGAAATTTCATTAAATAATGGGGACGATGTCTGGACCCGTGGATAGGAATTTCAGGCATCAAGGCGATATGAAAGGGTCATTCAATACACATGAAACGTCAAATCTATCAAACTTTTCTCTAAACTGGGTGCACCAAATCATTTGAAACTTCAACGCGTGATTATGGAGGTCCTAAGAAAGAGCATGGTGCTCATGAAATTTCATTAAATGATGGGGACGATATCTTAGCCCCTGGATACGCATTTCAAGCATTAAGGCGATATGAAATGATCATCCAATACATATGAAACGTCAAATCTATACAAATTTTCTCTAAACTGGGTTCACCAAATCATTTGAAACATCAACGCATGATTATGGAGGTCCTAAGGAAGAACATGATCTTCAGGAAACTTGATTAAATATGAAAATACATGTACTCTTCGTTCTGGTGTGTGAAAAATAAACCTCTCTATTAATTTTCTAATGAACAAATTGGGGACTTGAAGAAATCCATCGTGCAATCTCCCGGGACCGACTCTGATGGATCAATATGTACTTTGTTGATAAGCGAGGGTGCCGCACAAGACGAAATGCCTTATTGTGTGCATGCCACTTGAGATATCCGGAACAACAATTCCACCTGACCGGAATTCTCGGCTTAAACGTGATTGCGCCAATGTTTGAACAAGGATCTGGTGGCCCAGAACCAAAGGGAGGTGTTCGTCCTTCCGAATTCTGAGAGTGTTCCAAGGGCTTTAGTTCCGGGCGCGCAATCCTGATTAAAGTCCATCGATTTTCCGCTCCGTAATTCGAACTTCATGACTTCTCACCTTACCTCTTTTTTAACTACGTAATTTATAACTAATGCAAGCAAAAATTCTTTTGAAGTCAAATTACAAATTCAGATCAAAGCACGTGGACTGGGCGAACGTCGTTTACTCTTCGGATGTTTTGTAGGTTATGTACGTGGAAAGTGTCTCATTAAGGGGATGTGAAAGTGGCATCGGAAGAGTCAACCATGAAATGAAACTTTTCATGAAACGTTTTATGAAACTTTTCTCCGAATTGGGCGTACAATATCATTTCAATCTTCACAATGCGAATACAGAGGCTATAAGGAAGGTCTTGACGCTCATGAAATTTCATATTTTATAATAAATTTTAAACATATCTATGAACAAATTTAAACAAAATTGAAATTTCATGAGATTCAGGACATTCCTTATACCCTCCATATTTATATTGTATGCAAGTACCATCAAGCCTTAAATTAAGGTTGGGCAAAATTCAGTACATTACATAATGGATACCACTTCGAAGGCGTGAATCCTAACCTCAAAAGCACCACCAACCCATAAATTAAGTATGGGAAAAATTCCGTACATTCGCAAAGCAAAGCGGCACCCATTACTTAATGGATGCCATTTCGAAGGCGTGAAGAGGTTCTTTAGAGGATCTCCGAGGAAAACAATGAGGAGATAATCCAACGAAAGCTGATCCCCGACGTGGATAGTGCTTTAATTTAAATGGCTTTCTGGAGATCGAACTATTCTTCTTCGCCCAAGTCCATCGTCAGTTCTCGCATCCAACACCCAATTACCGGAACAAAAGGGAGGAATAAGAAACTTCCGGTCTCCCCTTTCTTCCTCCAGGAGTAACTATATCTTTCCTGGTAGATCCCGATAGCAAAGAACTCCACTTCAGCTCGATTTGCATTTAGACGTTATTCGTGTGACTATTCGAGGGAGCTGGAAAAGCTGATCGTGCTTTTCGGACATTAAAACTGGTCCCGATCGTTTTGAACCGAGTCGAACTGAAAAATCTCAGAGAAAGAGGTTAGGAAACGTCGAGTACCTCGCGTCCGGTTAATGGAATTCAGAGGTTTCATTATCGGATTTCATTTTGAGATCCGCTATTGTTGGTCCGTCACCGTTCATCGAAATTTGCATAAGGGAGTGTCTGAAGCGTCGACACTGATATGTTTGTTCTCATTGGTCTCATTGCTGAGTATGTCTAAAGTGCGTCCACAATTGGTTCATTTGCCCTATTTCAGATTGTAGGATAAACATGCTGATCAGCAGATTACTGGACTGGGTATAAGTAATCGTAGCACATCATCAAGGCCAATCAATTCGCTGCTGATGAGTCAATCAAGATGTTAACCATTAGTGAACAAGTGTCATTCGAGGACAATTGGTTCATTTGCCCTATTTCAGATTGTAGGATGAACATGATGACCAGATTACTGGACTGGGTATAAATAATCGCAACACATCATCAAGGCCAATCAATTCACAGCTGACGAGTCAATCAAGATGTTAACCATCAGTGAACAAGTGTCATTCGAGGACAATTGGTTCATTTGCTCTATTTCAGATTGTAGGATGAACATGTTGATGACCAGATTACTGGACTGGGTATAAATAATCGCAGCACATCATCAAGGCCAATCAATTCGCATCTGACGAGTCAATCAACGTGTTAACCATCAGCAAACGAGTGCCATTCGAGGATGTCCAAAGAGCCTCCACAATAGGTTCATTTGCCCTATTTCAGATTGTAGGATCAACAGATTACTGGGCTGGGTATAAGTAATCGCAACACATCATCAACGCCAATCAATTCCCATCTGACGAGTCAGTCAACGTGTTAATCATCAGCAAACGAGTGCCATCCGAGGATGTCTAAAGTGCGTCCACAATAGGTCCATTTCCCCCAGCTCAAATTGTAGGATTAATCTTTCCCCAACCCTTGAAATCCCGCAGGAATTCCCCATTCCCGCAGAAATCCGAGCCCGGTGGTCTGTTCCGGTGAAACGGCCGGATTCCGGAAATCGCGAGTGCGGAGAGGTATCGTCCGCCA
Organism: Orussus abietinus; assembly: GCF_000612105.2. Classification (NCBI taxonomy): domain Eukaryota; kingdom Metazoa; phylum Arthropoda; class Insecta; order Hymenoptera; family Orussidae; genus Orussus; species Orussus abietinus. Next base: position 94,166 of record NW_019394441.1, read on the forward strand.
GCGACTCGCAGGTGAGTCGCTGTTTGCATAAAAAGAGGCAAAAGAGCGAACGAGAGTTTGACGAGAAACGCTCGGCGGTTTAGCGACTCGCAAAAAAAAAAGAAAAAAGAAAAAACCCCCGACGCGATTTCCGGGCCAGCTCGAGCTCGGAGGAGCTCAAGTGCAGAGCGGATAAATAAACAAATGATTGCACCCCATTCGCCGGTGGAGCAATTTCATTTGCGGGGGTGGCGCCCAGCCCGGGGCTTCCGGGAAGCTTGACGGTGGAGAGCTTGAAATCCCAAGACTTCCCGATGGCGAAATTAAATTCCGCGTTATCAAACTTGGGGAATGCCCGGATCGGAGCCGTCCTAGTGTTAATATGGCCGCTCTAGCCCGGACTTTAACCTAGGATGCTCTAGCTTGCTCATCACTTCCATCCGGGAGAAGACTGTTAAGGCGAAGCGAAACACGTCGAGGAGTTTGGTCTGGGTGGAAAAGGTTTTTCTAGGTACCTACGTTGTCGACCTTGGTTTTTACACCGACAGCTGTGTATCAAGAAATCCAAGTTAAACTCCAGAAATCCCCTGGACTCGTGGTTCTTGATGCCCTAATTGTCTGCAGAGCGACCCCTTGCGCCATCTGAGAGTTTAGAGTCAACTAATAGCATACTCCATATGTCGTTCCCGTACATTAATTATAAAGAAATCCGAATTAAACACCAGAAACCCCCTGGACTCATGGTTCTTGATGCCCTAATTGTCTGCAGAGCGACGCCTTGCGCCATCTGAGAGTTTAGAGTCAACTAACAGCATACCCCATATGTCGTTCCCGTACATTAATTATAAAGAAATCCGAATTAAACACCAGAAACCCCCTGGACTCGTGGTACTTGATGCCCTAATTGTCTGCAGAGCGACCCCTTGCGCCATCTGAGAGTTTAGAGTCAACTAATAGCATACCCCATATGTCGTTCCCGTACATTAATTACAAAGAAATCCGAATTAAACTCCAGAAATCCCCTGGACTCGTGGTTCTTGATGCCCTAATTGTCTGCGGAGTGACGCCTTGCGCCATCTGAGATTCTAGAGTCAACTAATGGCACAAAGTTTGCTCTGTAGGCTGTAGCGACAGAAAACTCTAGAGTATCTGGGACGACGCTCTAATATCAACATGGCGTCCATGAGATAAGACGCCAGAAAGCGCTCGCCTCCCTTCGGAGACGAAACCTCCCATGTGGTCTCATCCCCATCTCGTAGGGAGTTCGGTCGCGGATACCGCTTATAGGGATAATCTCGCCGCCTAGGGACTTTAGCGCCGAGGACGATAAGGCCGGCAGGAAAGCTCGTTCGCTTTACGTCGTTTCGGGAATTTGTTCAGCTCTCCACGTGCATGAGCTTAATCCCCTGCATGGAATTCCGGACACGGGTTCTCCACGGCCCGCCGCCTTGGAGACTCAAGATCATCGAGCTTACGTCACGGAGCTTTCGAGCTCGTAATGCAGACGGGCTCAACGCTGGTGCCGGAGATAACCTGGACAAACGGACACTGCAAATCTGAAGATTTACGGTTTCATCCTAACTAGTCGGGGAAAGATTTCGGAGTCTGTCCGGAAGTTACAGCGCCACCCATCAGGCGGCGACACTTAGGAGGAATCTCTGGTGTCTCGTTTAATGATAGGTTAGTGTGCTGAAGCATGGACAAGCGGACAATTTTTGCTTGGCCAGTGGTTTGGACTAATTCCAAGTTGCAACACCCTGATCAGGACCAAATCTGGCATTGTCATTGGGTGGACGTAAAATATTCTAGCTACGATGTTATTGAAATTCATAAAAGTCACCTGTGTCTAGGACATGAGGTTGTAGTAAAATGAATACATTCAGGCTAAACTTCATTAGTCCTATCAGTGTATCAGTACCCTGGCTAACAATGTGTGACACCCCAATATAGATCTGATCAGCTCCTGGTTATTACAATTATTATCCTAGCTAAGTCCCTAGCAGAATTTCTACATGACTGATTGTGAGTGGCGATCCGATAAAGACACCACCGTATCGTCGGAAGTGACTTCATGAGCCCTATCAACATATCAGTACCCTAACAATGTCTGACACCCCAATATAGTCCTGATCAGCACCTAGTTATCACAATTAGCATCCTAGCTAAGTCCCTAGCAGGATTTCTACATGACTGATTGTGAGTGGCGATCCGATAAAGACAACACCGTGTCATCGGAAGTGACTTCATGAGCCCTATCAACACATCAGTACCCTAACAATGTGTGACACCCCAAAATAGACCCGATCAGCACCTAGTTATCAACAATTATCATCCTAGCTAAGTTCCTAGCAGAATTTCTACATGGCTGAGTAGCGATCCGATAAAGACACCACCGCTTCACCCGGAAGTGACCAATCCTTTCGGTACAGAGCTTCCAATATGGCGTCCCTCGAACATCACATCCGGGTCCGTAATTGCAGCACAGGTGCGGCCCGATTTTCAATCGGCGATGCACTAATGCTCGCAACTTGGTAACGGTTGGCTCTTCGTTCTACCAATCAGCGAGTAGCGACGGTTTTCGAGGCCCTCGAGCGGATTAATCGCATTGCCGCGGTTGCGAGCGCGTCCGGCCCCCCCAGGAGGTGGTAATTACACGAGATTTTGCTTGCCGAAGCGCGATCTGTTATTTTCCCGCCTGCTTTAGGGGGGGGGGGGCGTTAAAAAAGTCCTGTACAACCGCGATACGCGCCCCTGCTGGTCCGGCATCCGCCGAGCCGGGTTTAATGCGTTATCTCTTCCGCTCGCGGTTCGATCTGCGCGCCACCGCGGCCGACCTCGGTAACTACTAAGTCCGGTGGCGCCCTCTCGCCTGATTTATCACAGGATACGGCCATTTTCGGCCATTTCCTCGGCCGAAAATCGGAGCTACGGGATAGGGGACACACAATGTGTCTCGGAAGAGCGACGTACATTTTATGTACTGGGGTTTGTGTAATTAAATGCCTAACGACGTATGTGGTTTGTAGATTCTTGCCTAATGAAATATTTTCTTTCATAATAGTGTGAGCTTTGGCTTAGGTATTCCCTCCCATGAAGTATTTCGCCATTATGGACGAGAGCTTCTCGCTGATGACCTCAGGGGTTGGTGGACGAAAACAAACGTTTTAGTATTCGGCCTTCCCTGAAGTGGAAATTTGTTGATGACATATCATTAACACTATCATTATCACTAACACATCATTGACATTATCACCGCAACACCGTATTCTTTCAGAAATGCAGGAAGTTCATCCTGAAAATTTCATGCGGATCCTTCAAAGTACATCCCACAGTCCCAAATTCTTCTGTCATGATGCATGGTTATATGCATTTGGCCGCGACTCTGTACAGATGACAAGGTATTTGTTGCAATGACTAAAACACTCGCAAATTCACCTTCGATGTCATTCCCTGATTTATTTGTCATCATCATTGACATTATCACCGCAACACCGTATTCTTCCAGAAATGCAGGAAGTTCATCTTGAAAATTTCATGCGGATCCCTCAAAGTACATCCCAGAGTCCCAAATTCTTCTGTCATGATGCATGGTTATATGCATTTGGCCGCGACTGAAAGTCCGCCTAGACTGAAATTTCTTTTTATGGAAGACACGTCGCGAATCTATACAGATTTTACATTATGTATTCCGCAGGCCGGTGCAGTTCTCTTCCTCCTCGGATGCACCGAAAGCTCGCGCTTGGCTGGTACGATGCCAGAGTGCAATCGATCTCTTCCGTTTCGCCGAAGAAATTGCATACGTACGATGCACCGCGTGCGAACCACGACGGGAAACACTGAATCAATGCATTCACCCCCTGGCGTCACTTCCGCCGCGATTTACGCCCCTGCCGAGAGGAAAAGTTCCCGACGAACTTCCGGTGGCCCTGCCTTGCCACCGAAGATCTACGCGGTCATTTTTGGGGACCCCGCGACAGCCGGATTAATAAATCATTTACCCAAGGTGCCCTCTGTAAACGTTTGTTACCGAGGGTATCCCAGACATTTGGAACGCAACAGCGAGTATACAGATTTCATCGGGTTGATTTAATGAGAGGGAACCTAGATAGGCAAAGGGATGCAGAGGACAGTAACTTCCTGGCACCTTCATCGTCCTCTAACTACAATGTCTTTTCCTGAAATCGAGAGGATTTTTCGTATGCGAAAGTATGAACTCGAAAATTGGATGCCAGGTCCAGCATCTACCTGGTGATCATCAGCGAACAGCTCCAAACTTCAACAATTCTACTGGCAACAACTTCGTCAGTCGAAAGGACAGTAACCTCGTCGCACCTTCCCGATCCTCCAGCTCCAAACTCTTTCCCTGAAATCGAGAGGAAATTTCACGCGCAAAAATTGATCGTATGAACTCGAAAATTAAGTCCCAGGTCCAGCATCTTCCTACTGATCGTCAGCGAACAGCTCCAAACTTCAACAACTCCGTCAGTCGAAAGGACAGTATCCTCGTCGCATCTCCTCGTTCTCCAGCTCCAAAGTCTTTCCCTGAAATCGAGAGGAGATTTCAGGCGCAAAAGTTCATTGTATGAACTCGAAAACTAAATCCCAGGTCTAGTATCATCCTACTGATCATCAACGAACAGCTCCAGACTTCAACAATTCTACTGGCAACAACTTCGTCAGTCGAAAGGACAGTAACCTCGTCGCACCTTCCCGATCCTCCAGCTCCAAACTCTTTTCCTGAAATCGAGAGGACTTGACTATCGGTTCTCGAGATTCGGGAGGAGGGCTCCGGGGAACTCACGGGGAAGCTCTTTTGTGTCCCTCGGGAACACTTCCGCCCGATGGAGGAAGAAAACGGACTCGAATCGAGAGCGGAGCCGTGGGCTCCTGTAATTGTGCAACTTCGTGGCGACGCAACGAAACAATAACCGCCAGGAAATCGTATCAAACAATACCGGGGGAAGATTGTATCTGGCATTGTGAGCCACCGACAACGTGTCCCTGGCAAACGGCTCCGGCGGACATTACCGCTTTTTACGCCGACCGAAGCCTCCCTTCAGGAACTCCTTCGACATCCTGAAAGGAAGAATCGAGATGCACTCGATGTGCAAACCTTCCACCACGATAACGACACACTTCTGTCGATTGTTTCGCTGCCACTGAAGATAACCTTCCTGGGAAGATTTCGACCATCTTTGTAATCCCACGTTCATGAAATTCCAGTCATGTTGGTCTCTATGAACAAAGTACTTTGTCGTACCTTGATTTGTGATAACATCATGACACATTTTGCCTATCATTTCCTGCGCTGTCAAATTAAGCTACTTATTAAAGAGATTACCTACTGATGGCGTTCATACAATCCATACAATCACGACTATTCTTATCTACAAAGACGTGCAAATATAATTCAAATAATTGTTTACAGTATTTATATAATTTTCAACGCATCGGAACTTCTAGGACACTTCTGGAATAAATAAGACCCTATCAATTTGTTTTACTTTTCTTGGAGGACCTCGCAGAAGTGGCGGCGAGGAAGATGCGTCTTGAAATGTTAATAACTATAAAGGATATTAAAATCGCTGCCAAAGTTGCTATGGAGGCGAAGAAAGCTATGATATCTCGATCGAATCTCTGATGCCATGGCTCATCTGCAGTTGTAGAATGTAGATGAGACATGTCTCCTTTATGGCGTATCACGTATTCCGTCCACCACACAGCAGTCTCCCAAGACTCAGATGGTTTATCCGCAATCAAAGAGTGGAGTTCAACCATCCGCTTTTTATACCTACAAGGAATTTGTTTAATGCAAATATCACAAGTCGTAAAACTTAGGTGGGTTAGTGGGATCTGTTTTAATTAAATTGTGTTTAAATGAGAATTAAGGCGAAAAAATGAAATCTCCCGAGCATCGCGTTCTTCCTCAGTGCGGAAATTAGAAAATGTGAATTAAGAAACTCGGAAGACGCATTTCATCAACATCGTGCATCATTGCACTTTTTTCCTGGGTTTTTTGAGCTATGAACGAATTAGAATGAACACGAAGATGATGAGCAGAGAAGTGGATGTGGAAAAATTTCAAATGAAAATTATAAAATGTGAATTAAAACACTCGGAAGACGCATTTCATCAACACCGTGCATCATTGCACTTTTTTCCTGGGTTTTTCGAGATATGAACGAATTAGGATGAACACGAAGATGATGATAAAATTAGAAAATGTGAATTAAGAAACTCGGAAGACACATTTCATCAACATCGTGCATCATTGCACTTTTTTCCTGGGTTTTTTGAGCTATGAACGAATTAGGATGAACACGAAGATGGTGAGTAGAGAAGGACAGAACCTGGGATTGATGATAAGGTCCCTGATTGCCTCTTCAAACTCGGATCTCTTCAAGTCAATAATTTCCAGACATCTCGCCACCCCGAGAGACACCAATTTCGAAACCTGCCAATCTTGGTCAGCTAAAATAGGCATTCCCAAAAGAGGCACTGAATTGTTAATCGCTTCTTCAGTGCTTTGCAAACCACCCTGGTAGATGAAAAGTTTAATATTGGGATGGGCTGAAATAAAGAAACGATCCGTAAAACGATCCTTTCCGAAAAAATGCTGCAAGCGAGTCCCCCAATAAACATTTGCTTGTTCCAAACGTGCATTTGGAACAACCAAATATTTCCCTAAACCGGAAAGCTTCCACATAGTACCCTATAGTCACCCTATAAACATTTGATTGTTCGAAACATGCGTTTGGAACAATCAAACGATTCCCTAAACAGGAAAGCTTCCAAATAGTAATTCCAGTAGGATAAAATCATTGCCAAGTATTTTTCCCTATTCGTTGCTAAATATCACAGAAGAGAGTTTTTTTTAAGATGTCTCGTGGATTTCATCTGATTTTCAACATTTTCAAAGAAACTACACAAAGGACGGATTAGAGATAATGAAACGTGGCAATTGTGATCACATCATTACGGCTGATTACCTAGAACCTTTTTCTGTGACACCCACTCTACAATGCGGACATTTCCCTTCTTCTCCAGGAAACTATTTTCCGAGGCCTTCCAAAGCACTCGCCACGGCAGACCGGAGAACACCTCGTAGAACAATTCCTTTGTTTCCATTGGCAACATATTGTTCGTCACAGTTGACCCAAGACTCGCGTAGATAAATCCTTCATTAGCATCGTCTAAGAACTTCTGAAGATCCTACATGAGAAACGCAACCGAATGTTATTTGCAATCCCAGACAGACAATTGACGCAAAACTTGCATGAAATCTGCCTAATAGAAGATCATGAAACGAGTCATGAAGATGTTGCTTATGAACCCTCATTTGGAACTCTAATCTGCAGGACACAATGATGAACCAGAAATACTTAGTTATGAAACAAAGTTAAGTACAAGCAATGTCTAAATGTATGGCTAGATTAATCTCACGCATTGTTGATAAACAATTGCAGCGTCCATAATTCCCAATGTAGACTGTAAAAGACATCAACTTCAATATAAATGAGACGCGCCAACTTCTGTTCCCCTTTGAGTATCCACCACGACATTCCCACCAAAAAGGGTGTAGATGAATGTGACTTCATCGACGTGGATTAAATTTCATAGCGCCTTTCATATCCTCTTAATAGTTCAAACGAAAGGATGTACTTCTGGCAAAGGTGGCGGCTTCTTTAACTCCACCTGGATGCCACCTATGAAGACGACTTTCGGGACGATAGGTGCACCTTCCGAGATTGGCAACTGATGGTTCACCAGCAACATTCAATTTCATAGCGCCTTTCATATCCTCTTAACAGTTCAAACGAAAGGATGTACTTCTGGCAAAGGTGGCGGCTTCTTTAACTCCACCTGGATGCCACCTATGTAGACGACTTTCGGGGCGATAAGCGCAGCTTCCGAGATTGGCAACTGTTGGTTCACCATCAACAGACTCATGTTCTTCTCGATGTCCCCGATGTAGGGCATATCGTGACCGAGGTACTTCCTCGCCAATCTGTCCAACTCGCCCATGTAATTAGCCCGGATATCGTAGATGAGCCGCCAAACTTCAACGAAATTAACCACTCTTTTCCAAAATGGTAAGTTGATGCCGGATCGCCTCTGAAGCTCCCACATGGAAGGATGAGATGTCATTACTGGTTCACCAATGGAGTATCGATTCAAGCTGGACTCACCCAGCGATGTGACACCTAGATTGATCAGAAGACAAATGAAAAGTGGCCCACTGTCTTTATAAAATTGTCTACACGCTTCGTAAAACCGGGAATAATGTGATATCCGTGATAGTTAATTGAAATGGCACAGCAAGTGTGCCACACTATGACTCTAAAACGAAGTTAGTGGGACAATTTCGAGTGGAAGTGCTTTATTTGCGTTCCCTGATGGTATCAGCATCAAGCAATATCCCTGGTTCACCAATTCAAGCTGGAAACACCTAGCGACGTGACACCTACATTGATCAGAAGACAAATGAAAAGTGGGGCCCACTGTCTTTATAAAATTGTCTACACGCTTCGTAAAACCGGGAATAATGTGATATCCGTGATAGTTGAAAGCCACATTACTTATGCATCAACCTAATATACCCGCGGGATTTCTTACACAACTCCATCTTACCTATTAGAGGAGCATTGAACCTCCAAGCGAAACTATACATCGCGTGCCAACAAAAGACTTCAACAAAGACCACATCAAATCTCTGGACTTCAGACTCATACAGCTTCCTGACGTTCGGGTCCTCGAAGATGCTCACAACTGCACTTCCCATGCCATCGAAAACTTTCGGAACTATGTCCACCCAAGAAGATGTCCGTCGCCACTCGATGTAATTAACGTCCGGTAAATGTTCACGAGCGAACCCCAAGTCGATCTCTGTGAAGTTCCTCAGGGTGGGATCCCCGACAGGGTGTGTGGTGAGCATCACGATTTCGTGCCCACGTTTGTTCAGAGCCAACATCAGTGCATGGAAGACCCTCTGATGACTGTAAGCTGCTGTCGGGAATATCCCGAGAATCCTCGCACCATCAGTTTCCCAGTTTTTTCGAATGGCAAACCACACAAAGACTATAAGGACCCTTTTCATCTTCGCGTCTATGCAGCCAGGTCGAGTGAAGCTATTGCGCGCTGTGTGTCGCGATGCATCAATGACCACTTTTTTATTGTTCCCCCCAATATGTGATCTTCTAACTCGTGTGTTAATTGTGTGATCGAAGAGGTTTTTCTGCCCTGCTTGTTCCTAGAGCAGAAGATTGACTGAACTGACTTTGAACAATGGACAAATTCTTGGTGGCAATTCAAAGCCGCCGTTTGTCGCAATAGGGTACCTTATGACAATTGACGTGTTGGGGATCCAGACATTCTGGCTATTGTCTAACAGTGTGTTAATTGTGTGGTCGCAGAGGTTTTCCTGTCCCGCTTGTTCCTAGAGCTTTGAACAATGGACAAATTGTTGGTTGCAATTCAAAGCCGTCGTTTATCGCAATAGGGTACCTTATGACAATTGACGCGTTGGGGATCCAGACATTCTGGCTATTGTGTAACTCGTGTGTTAATTGTGTGATCGCAGACGTTTCCCTGCCCCGCTTGTTCCTAGAGCAGAAGATTGACTGAACTGACTTTGAACAATGGACAAATTCTTGGTTGCAATTCAAAGCCGCCGTTTATCGTAATGGGGTACCTTATGACAATTGACGAGTTGGGAATAAGTCATTCTGGCATATCGGTAATGCATCGAATTTAATTAAGATTAGCAATAAGGAGACCATGCTAAAATAGGATTCCCTTAATTACCACGTTTCATTGTGCGGTCAGATACATATACTGTTCTAAGAGATGGAATTAAAGGACAGGCTAGTTCATTCTGACGTACCGATTATGAAATTCTACCAGATTGCATGCCCTATCATGTGACGCTATGACGAGAGATTTCATTTCGGATATTCATCCTCGATCAGTATGTAAAAATAATACCGGCAAGATTGCTTATCTTTCTGTCCCCTACCAGATATCGCGGAAATTTAAATTCTCATGCTGCTTATCTATTCTAATTTAGGTTAGAGTACTTAGAAGCGCTTTGTAGTCACCTTCTGCTAAGTGGAAGTAGTAATTACTTTCCACCCGACTTCCGGCATTGAAAGAAACGAATAACCACTTATCATAATCTTTACCCGATTTTAAGAAAATTCCTGAATAGTTCTCTTGGTCTCTTTACTCTTCATGTCTCAGCAGATCGATCGCTCGATCGATCAGCGATTTCTGGATCGGTGACACCGACTTGGCGGCGCATGCGCAAGTGAGGTGTTGGCCAATTTCGCGGCTCTCTCGATTGTCGCGGCCCTTCCCCCTTCCCCCTGTCAGCCATGAAAATTGATTTCACGTGATTAGAGGCAGGTTACGGTCAATTTGCCGGCGATATGCAAACCGGCTGGAAGTGAAACCATTTTCGCCCAGAAAGTGAAAGTGGAGGCGCCTACCCAACCATGGCGAGGCCATGGCTCGCGAAGATAAAAAACGTGAAAAGGACGAAAATGGCAAGGAAACAAAAGAGAAGAGAACGCGTCGATGCCCCGAGAGATAAACCTAGTCAAATTAACTCCTTTTCACTACATTTTATAGGACAATATGGAGCGAAATGCATTTCCTAGCAAAATGAATAAATTAAATTAAATTGGAATTGAATTATAAAAATTAGTATTGTCAATTTCCCATGCGATAGTTGAACTGAACGATTTAATTCGACGTTACGTTCCTGATAAATCGACGTTTAGAGTAAAGGGACCTAGCGTTTAGTAGAGGCCAAATGAACTTGTCTCGAAACGCTTCCGCATCTTTTCATCAATGATTGCATTGATTTATATTTCCGTGACTGTGGTACCAAGTCCATGACATAACTATCACAAGAATGAGAGAACAATTAAACGACAGTAAAAAGACCTAGCGTCTAGTAGAGGCCTATGAACTTGTCTCGAAACGCTTCCCCATCTTTTCATCAATGATTGCATTGATTTATGTTTCCGTATCTGTGGTACCAAGTCCATGACAAACCCATCACAAGAATGGAAGAACAATTCAGCGACATGGATGTTATAAAAGGAAATAGTCCGGAATGGGACTGGAAATGGAAGAAACTCTGTGCGAAAAGTTGGCCCCACACGCAGAAGGTCCTTTACATTACGCGTTTCGATCGTCCAAGGAAGGAAACCCCTTTGCACCCAAAGGACCTCATCTCGCGATCGACGGGCTTCGAAGGAAGTTGGCTGAAATCGAGGGTCGTGCCTTCAAGACTCTTTACCGGCAAATGAAGTTCCAGCTTTCGATGCGGAGTAATCGAGGAGTATTACTCCCGGGAAATATCCCTTTTCCCTGGGTCAAAGAGAAAAAGCCGAGGGTAGTAACGGGGGCGAAGCTGGTCCCGGTCCTCCCAGTGCGGGAATCGAGTCGAACGTAACTCATTACGGGTGCACACCATTTTTATTCCCAATTCTCCAGAGCCTACGTTCCTTTAATCAACCGGGACGGCGGCTCGCCTTCGGAATTATCCTGTCGGACTTCCGAGATCGATTCCTTGGGTGATCCATCGCATCGGTAGACAGGTTCCTCGCCTCCCTCTGGAGAAGCTTCTTCCCGGGGAGACATTTGCCTTATCCCCAGGATCAGGGAATGAAGATGAGATTATGTATTCGCAGATCTAATTTCAGTACCGAGATGCCGGGGAAGAATGGATCGTAGAAGTTATTAGAATCTCTGATTCATCAGGAGCTTTCAATAGGGATATGTCTGCAACGTGTTCCTGTCGTTGAACAATTGCTTGGATTCAAACCTGTGCAACCTGTCCAATGTGTCCATGACGGACTGATCTCCTTGATTCTTCATGATATCCATGATATGGGAATATGCCTACCGACGTGTTCCTGCCGCTGAACAATTGCTTGGATTCAAACCTATCCAGTATGTCCATGATGGACCCTCATTGATCTCTTTGATTGTTCATGATATCCATGATTTGGGAATATGCCTCCAACGTGTTCCTGCCGCTGAACAATTGCTTGGATTCAAACCTATCCAGTATGTCTATGATGAACCCTCATTGATCTCTTTGATTGTTCATGATATCCATGATTTGGGAATATGCCTCCCGACGTGTTCCTGCCGCTGAACAATTGCTTGGATTCAAACCTATCCAGTATGTCCATGATGGACCCTCATTGATCTCTTTGATTGTTCATGATATCCATGATTTGGGAATATGCCTACCGACGTGTTCCTGCCGCTGAACAATTGCTTGGATTCAAACCTATCCAGTATGTCTATGATGGACACTCATTGGTCTCTTTGATTGTTCATGGTATTCATGATATAGCAATATGCCTACCGACGTGTTCCTGCCACTGAACAATTGCTTGGATTCAAACCTATCCAGTATGTCCATGATGAACCCTCATTGATCTCTTTGATTCTTCATGATATCCATGATTTGGGAATATGCCTCCAACGTATTCCTGTCGCTGAACAATTGCTTGGATTCAAACCTATCCAGTATGTCCATGATGGACACTCATTGATCTCTTTGATTGTTCATGATATCCATGATATTCCCGAATATCATTCATGACATTACATGGGAAAAAAAATGTTCAGGAAACCCCAAATTGTGGTAATCCCTATTGCAAGGCAACCTTAGAAGAAGGTTGCCGGAATCAGCGTAACACACTAAAAAGAACATGGTAAGGGTTACATAACCATCTAGTCCATCTAACTATAAGGAACCAGTTGTTCCAAACCTTGTACATAGTTGTGAATGACCATTTAGAAATTTACGGTCGACTTTTGTAACTACATACGTTATCCTTATGTCCCCATCAGTGTTCTCATACGTTTGCTACCTTAAGTCATAAAATGTGATTTAATGGGCAAAAGGGTGGTTTCTCGATGATCACATCCCTTTTCCCTCTTCGTCATCGAGGTCTAGGCTGTTGTCATTAAACGTAAGGAATAATAAAGGGTCTTATAAGTAACCGAGCTGTCCGCATCGCCTCCTCCACTCCCAGAGTGTTCTAACTTGTCGAACAATAGTCCGGACCCTCTCGTTCCTCATATCAAAGCCTTCAAGAATTGGACATCGATGAAAATATCAGAGCCTTCAAGAATTGGACCCAGTCGAAAAGTGTCTTTTCGATCATCGAACTTCTTCTTGCCCAACCTCGAGGATGGGCAAGTGCCTCGAAGAGCCCTAGGTGGAACTCCAACCTTGTAGGACAGGACGCCGTCCCCATTACGGCAACCGCAAGGGAACTTCATTACGATCGTTACGAATACAGAGCCGGAATGCCGGTAACATGATTAGCTTGCACGGTAACGCGATTACCTTGCCCGACCGAACGAGGGCAAAGAGTTACCCCCCTCGTCGTGTTTGCGACGCTCGTAATGGCAGGAGATGGACCAATTCCAAACCCCTCCCCCCCCAGGGAGAAAAATCGATGTTGCGGGTTCGATCGATGGAATTCGATTAATTATTCATTATCATAGGACACATTCCCAAGGTGCGCCCACCCTTATCATGGGTAGGTGGGGCCTCCAACAGAAACAATGTATTTTTATGTTAGGAGCTGATGGGGGGTAAGTGATTTCTGCATAGTCGGTGGCCAGGTCGTCAATTACATCCCAGTCATCACAATGGCCTAAGGATGTCTAAAAGATGGCGAATTTGGATTGATGTGGGTAAATGATTTCTGTATAGTCGGTGGCCAGGTCGTCACTAGACTAAAGGATGTCTAAAAGACGGCGAATTTGGTTTTAAGGGGGTAAATGATTTCTGCATAGTCGGTGGCCAGGTCGTCAATTACATCCCAGACATCACAATGGCCTAAGGATGTCTAAAAGATGGCGAATTTGGTTTGAATTAATGTACAAAAACGACAGGTGGAGTATGCCATTTGGTACAATACCCAATATAATTCGACCCAGCTGTCGATATAAAAACGAACGTCGCCAACGTAGGCATTTAGAAAGATCTTTTCTTCATCGACGTCGATGAAGTTCCTCGACGTGTTTCGCTTCACCTCAAGAAAAAAACTGAAAGAAATCAAGAATTCCATGCACGGCTTCGATACCGAAATGTAAGTAGATAAGTAGTTGGTGAATAATCATTGTTTACCTTGTAGTGTCGTTTCTGAAGTCGGCCATTTCTTCTATTCGAAGCTTTTAATATTTATAGGTGTCGTTGTTATGTATGGAAAGTGTCTCGCATATTTATGAGTGAAGTTTGCGAAAAGGGGCTTAAGAGAAAACTGAAAAAGGAATCTAGAATGCCATCCACGCCTTCGATAACACGCACGGGTGCCATCGGCGCCATCTCGCGGAGGCGCGTCGAACGAAACGGTCGAAGCTTGTTTCTCGAGTGGACCGAAGTTAATTCCAAACTCGTATTCCTCGGCTGCAATTTAGCACGTTTCAGCCCGAAGATGCTCCCCTCGGAGTCGCGAAGTTGCTGAATTAAATAACCCCGAGGAAGAAGTTCCCAAGGGGAGAAAGAACTCGGATAATCGAGCCGAAGGATACGAGATTGTTAAGCCTGGACTATGATTTCTTCGAGATTTTATCCCTAAGACATTTTAATGATAGAGCTTAACGACTTTGCATCGCTGCCTCCATTTCCACCCCCTTTCTGGACATAACATTTTAAACACGGATTTCATATAATTTGGATAGGTACCTCGTACTCGTGGAAATTTGGATTTTTCGACTCTAATGGATTCCCTGACGTTAGGGAAATTCAGAGCCCCCCAGAACCTCGAAAGCGTTAAAATGACCATCTTCGAATTTTTTTTCCATGGCTTAGGGTCCTCGCAGTGGCTTGCATTAATTTGTACAAGTAAATCGAGGGGAGTACTTATGCTGAGAATTTTTTCGGACCGATACGAGTAGTCCTTGGCAGTGAACAAAATTAAAGTCCTTGAAAACGTTCAGATCTTCCTTTTGACTATCTTCATCATTTTTTCTCTGTGGCTCAAGGTTCCAGCAGGATCTTAAATTAATTCATGGACATACCCTAAGGATAGTACTTGAACTCAGAATTTTTTTAAACCGATAGGACTTGGCCTTGATAGTTAAAAAAAATTCAGAGCCTCCCAGAACCTGAAAAACGTTAAAATGGCCATTTTCAAAATTTCTCTATTTTTTCTTAACAGCTCTGGCTCTTGTAAAAAAAATCGCACAAGCGTCTACATTACAGAATCATCCCAATAGACTTGTTAATTTTGTTTGTGCCTCAAACTGGAGTCCAGGTTCACACAGCCCGTAGTTTATCCTGACACTTTGATAAAACTACGCCTTTATTACTCGTACTAAGTGATCGGTACAAACCACGCCCATATTAGGTTAGGTTAGGTTGGATTAGGTTGAATTAGGTTGCATTAGGTTGCATTAGGTTGCATTAGGTTGCATTAGGTTGCATTAGGTTGCATTAGGTTGCATTAGGTTGGATTAGGTTGCATTAGGTTAGGTCAGAAAACGGATGCAGCCTCAAAACACACTTCTTTCAGAATTCCTGGTAAGTTAAACAAATTTCTTTCTTCACATGGGTATCTTGAATTGCATTATATCGTTGTAAATGAAATACATACAAATCAATTATCAGATAATGGAATTATGGGGCTTAGCAAGGCACTACCAGCAACAAAAAGAAAAATCCGAATCTAGACCATGTGCAGTTAAATTGTTTAAATAGAGGCGGAAGGCGAAGAAGCGTTTCCGCGTATTCGCATTCTCGTTCGCGCATTAAACGACCGTGGGAATAATCTTATCATTCGTATCAATACACTTAGGTTCTTGTATTCATCAACCTGTAAGTTGTTGGGCGATATAGCTAACCTGCAGTTTCCATTCAAGCTCCGAAACATGCGAACCTACAGCGGGCCATTGGTCGCCATTTTGGTAATTTGGTACGTGACGTCACACACGGGATTTTTCGACACTTAGTAGCAGAAAATATTTTCCCTCCTACTATCTATGTATACATTTCACTAATATCGTACACTTTGTAAATATTTACCCAACGTTTGAAATATTTGCAATGCACTTAATAATGTTATTTTAACGATATTTGTTTAATATTAGATCCACGTGTTTTCCTGATATTTTTCTTACATACATACGAAACATTTCCTTTAATTTTAACATAGATCTTCTTTAAATATTACCTGCCGAATTCATTGTAAACATTTTTAAAAATATTTATGATCAAAGTCAGATTTTTTTTGCTACAGTAATGAAGTGGCGGAACGAAAATATTGCAAATATTTGTCATGCACTTTTTACACCGAATGAAGTGTCCGATAATAATTGTAAAGTATAAAATGTACTTTCATTATATGTTTATAAATTTAAAAATTAACTTCCGTATATGTTTATGTATTATTAAAACTGAATATGTCATTGAGATTTTCAAGAAATATTTTCGATATCTTCGAACGAAATCCACAAGACATCTTAAACAATCTAAAGATTGAGATATTCAGCGAAGATAATTAAAAAATATTTAGAAAATATTTTATGCTACTAGGGTTCTTTTAAACAATTATTGCGTACTCTTTAATTACTCAAAAGTCCGCTTAAGGGATTATTTTTAAATGAAAGTTTGTATTTGTTTCCAGCTTACCAAGATACTGTATTTGCAATAATGAGAATAAAACTGACTATTTGCAATTTCCGGAAGGTTTCATATTAGGCGCAGCTTCATCGGCTTATCAAATCGAAGGAGCTTGGAAAGTAAGCGGTACGTTTAATTAGGCCAAAGAAAAATCCTGGAAAATTCATATTGGGTTATGAATATTTTTGTCATTTATTTCAGACAAAGGTGAAAGCCAGTGGGATTATTATGCACATAAAGGCAATACCATTTACGATAACAGTACTGGTGACATAGCCTGTGATTCGTACTACAAGATCAAGGAGGATGTGGCTTTATTGAAAAAATTAGGCGTAAGACCGTGCAATTTTTACTCACATGCATTTCTATATAAAAATGTTCATGTATCAGTACACATGCTTTATAAATTACACAGAGATCTCGTTCATGAAACTTTTCGCCAAACTGAATGAATTCGAATCGCTTGAAACTTTGACAGCGTGAATATGGAGGCTGTAAAGAAGATCCCGACACCCATGAAATTTCATAAACTTTCAAATTTGTTTATACACATTTTAAATTATCGTATAAAAAATTTAATTCCGTGTATGTCAGGACCTTCTGTATAGCCTCCATATTCACATTGCAAAGTTTGAAAGGATTCGATACACCCAATTTGGAGAAAAGTTTCATGAACAGTTGACCTGTCAGCGATGCGTAACGCTTTTTCGTTTCATTTAATCTTTTCTAGCATTTTACTCTTGAAATGTATGCTCGGGCGTCGCATAAAAAGTTCTACTTCAAAAAGTTCATATCCACATTTATTCCAGTTCCACACAACAAAACACCATATACCACATAGACACACGTACGGCGAGGGGATACATTTCAATGTGTTACGCTTTTTCGTTTCAACTAACCCTTTCCAGCATTTTTCTCCTCAAATGAAGGCTCGGGCGCCGCATAAAAAGTTCTACTTAAAATATTAGGACGTCAAGGATGAAATTTGTAGAAAAAGAGGCAAAGTTGATTAACAATTACCAAATTTCATCCTCGACGACCAGATAGTTCATATCCCCTTTTCTTCCAGTTCGACACGTACCGCTTCTCCTTGAGCTGGGCGCGGATATTGCCCGGAGGTTTTGCAAATAAGGTGAGCAAAGATGGTCTCGACCACTACAAGAAGGTGGTGGACGAGCTTTTGGCGAACGGCATCGAGCCCATGGTGACCATATACCATTGGGACCATCCCCAAGTGCTGGAGGAGTACGGAGGCTGGCAGAACGAGAAGATGGTCGACTGGTTCGCCCAGTACGCCAGATTAGTGTTTCGGGAATTCGGGGACAAGGTGAAGATGTTCGCGACCATCAACGAGCCTACTGTCATTTGTCTGATGGGGTACGGCATGAGGAAACACGCACCCGGGAAGACCCTACCAGGCATTGGGGACTACAATTGCGTCCACAACTTATTGAAAGGCCATGCAGCAGCCTATCGGATATACGATAAGGAGTTTCGGCCAGCCCAAAATGGCAGGATCGGCTTGGCTCTGAACCTGGTGGCGCATTATCCAAAGACTATGAAGGACATCCTGGCTGCCGAGATAGCCCATCAGTTTAAGAACGGATGGACCCTGCATCCGATATTCTCCAAAAAGGGAGACTATCCCTCCACCATGAAGACTATTGTTGGCATCAGGAGCAGCGTGGGTGGATACCCTACCTCGAGACTTCCAAAGCTTTCTCAGGAATGGATCGACACCATTAGGTAGTGCGTCATTTCTAACTTTAACTAATAGGGAAAAAGAGCTGATAGGGTAGTGATAGGAGCTGGGTGGATGCCCCACTTCGAGACTTCCAAAGCTTTCTCAGGAATGGATCGACACCATTAGGTAGTGCGTCATTTCTAACTTTAACTAATAGGGAAAAACAGCTGATAGGATAGTGATAGGAGCTGGGAGGATACACGATAAAATCTGCGTCAGGATTAAATATCATCACGTGTATGTATTTTATATAAAATGCTAATCTTTTTCCAGAGGATCTGCCGACTTTTTAGGAATTAATCAGTATTCCGGCAATATCGTAGAATTTGGCACGGAGGGCTCTGATCCGTCCTTTATCCGAGACCAAGGTGTCATTATCTCGACGGACCCATCCTGGGAACAATCAGCTTCTGACTGGCTATCAGTAAGCAATTATTACCAATTACACGATCTCAGTTACTCATTTTCCGGCAGAAAGTTCCACAACGCCTAACAATGAAATCTGAGATGACCATATACATTACCCCTCGCATTAGGTGGTGGGAAAAGTAATGACGCATTTTCCTACCATATGACAGGGATAAAATGCGCCATTACTTTTCCGACCATGTCCATTACCTCTCGCATTAGGTAGCCGGAAAAGTAATGACGCATTTTCCTACAAGATGATATAGACAAAATGTGTCATAACTTTTCCGACAATCTAATAGTTCGGGATAGTGCCACTTGACAGTACCTCATTAGCATGGAATAATTTCTAATTATCTTCTCTAATCATTCCTAAATATCTCAAGCGACAGATTTATTAAGACGTCCCTTGGATTTCATTTAAAAATATCTGAAATGTTTGTTGAAAGTCTCGATGATATATATAGTTTTAATCATTTATGAACATATCTCGAAACCCTTTAACATTTAATTTGGAATTTTCAGATCGTGCCAGAAAGTATGGGTGACATACTTCGGAAAGTCGCGAAAGAGTATAACAATCCGGTAATTTATATTACCGAAAATGGCTTATCAGACTTGGGTGAGATAGATGATGATAAGAGAATAAAGTATTATCGGGAGTACTTGAAGCAGATGCTGTTGGCTGTTAATCGAGATGGTGTAAACGTTAAGGGATACTATATATGGTCATTTCTCGATAGTTTCGAGTGGGACCGAGGATATAGGTTAGTATATGAAATCATGAAAAAATTAATAACCTCTTTCCTAATGACTAAATAATTCCTAAATATTTTTTTTTGTAACCATTATTATTTCGGAAGATATCTAAACTACGTCTTGATGCTATCTTGATTTTAATCTGGGATAAATAAATATATATTTTTTTAATGACACCTCATGAGTATCGAAAGCTTCCTTAAAGCCTCCATTTTCATTTAATTTTCCAAATAAATCAATGCACCAACTTAGGAAGAAAATTTTCTAAATAATTTAATACTTCAGAAACTACATTCGCATTATTGTAACGTGCAATATCTCTTTTTTTTCAGTGAACGCTTTGGTATAGTTAGTGTAAACTTTACCGATCCGAACCGCAGAAGGACTTTGAAAAAGTCAGCTCTTTGGTGGGAAAATATTCTAAGGACGCGGAGATTGGATTCTTGAATTCATATCAATGAACTCTACCGGACTCTACTTGGACACTTCAAGTTCTGAACACTTCACATTTGTTGTCTCAGTGTACATGTGACATATTATAAAAACCACGTGCTCATATAAAAAGGTGTTAATATTTAAAAATATTCCCCAGAATGTCATGAACAATTATATGAAATATCCCCTATCGACGCACAGATTGGATCCTTCAATTCATATCAATGAACTCTATCGGACTCTACTTTGAACACGGAGCCATTTCATATGGGCGAAATTCGTTTGACCGTGCAGGCAAAATTGGACCAAACGTCGAGCGCCTTTAGACGATCTTAGTAGCCAATGGACTAATTCCAGTTCATACAAAAAGATATTGATATTTTTGACGATTTCCAACAATGTCCTAAACAATGATATGAAATATGTCCTATCGACATCACCGCCAATCGTTTTCCCCTACATAGCAGGAATGTATCACTGACATTTCATAAACTAGATGTTTATTAACTTTTATTGAAACGTCAAAACTAATCCAGCAAAAACTACAAATTGATATCTATCGACACGTCCTGCGGAAAATCCAAGGGAATCGAGCAGAGTATTGTTTTAATTCCAGCCTGTCAGGAGTCGAGATCGATTCGATTGATACGACGATAGCAGATGTATACATATATGGGGACGAGTGTCAAAAGTGTCATCTCGTGACACCAGGTCACTAGAAGTGTCCCCGACTCGATTGAGAACCTGCTGCACTTGACTCGATATGAATCACTATCGTCCCTGTTTTTTTTTTATGCGCCAAATCGCAATTGCACGACGAAGTAATGGAACCAAGAAATTGGACTAATTAAGAGGATATGAAAGAGGCATTCTATATATATAAAATGATAAAATTATACGAAACGCGAGACTTCGCGCCCAGTACGCCAGATTAGTGTTTCGGGAATTCGGGGACAAGGTGAAGATGTTCGCGACCATCAACGAGCCTACTGTCATTTGTCTGATGGGGATTAGGTTGNTGTTGTCTCAGTGTACATGTGACATATTATAAAAACCACGTGCTCATATAAAAAGGTGTTAATATTTAAAAATATTCCCCAGAATGTCATGAACAATTATATGAAATATCCCCTATCGACGCACAGATTGGATCCTTCAATTCATATCAATGAACTCTATCGGACTCTACTTTGAACACGGAGCCATTTCATATGGGCGAAATTCGTTTGACCGTGCAGGCAAAATTGGACCAAACGTCGAGCGCCTTTAGACGATCTTAGTAGCCAATGGACTAATTCCAGTTCATACAAAAAGATATTGATATTTTTGACGATTTCCAACAATGTCCTAAACAATGATATGAAATATGTCCTATCGACATCACCGCCAATCGTTTTCCCCTACATAGCAGGAATGTATCACTGACATTTCATAAACTAGATGTTTATTAACTTTTATTGAAACGTCAAAACTAATCCAGCAAAAACTACAAATTGATATCTATCGACACGTCCTGCGGAAAATCCAAGGGAATCGAGCAGAGTATTGTTTTAATTCCAGCCTGTCAGGAGTCGAGATCGATTCGATTGATACGACGATAGCAGATGTATACATATATGGGGACGAGTGTCAAAAGTGTCATCTCGTGACACCAGGTCACTAGAAGTGTCCCCGACTCGATTGAGAACCTGCTGCACTTGACTCGATATGAATCACTATCGTCCCTGTTTTTTTTTTATGCGCCAAATCGCAATTGCACGACGAAGTAATGGAACCAAGAAATTGGACTAATTAAGAGGATATGAAAGAGGCATTCTATATATATAAAATGATAAAATTATACGAAACGCGAGACTTCGTCATGACTTAAGGTGATATGAAAGAGTTACATATAAGAGTATATATATACAATGATTATTTCATTGAACCATTTTTAAAATACCTATAAACAAATTTGAAAAGAATTGAAATTTCATGAGTTTCAGGACCTTCCTTATAGGCTCCCTATTCACGTTGTAAAGTTTTAAACTATTCGGTAAATCGAGTTGGGAGAAAAGTTTTATAAACAATACCTCTTCGATGCCACTTTCACATAACCTTAAAAAAAGAACTGGCTCCTTCCAAATGATCCACCTATACCTGAAAAGGGACACATAAGAACAGGCAAAGTAGAAGATTGAAGAAACACCAGGAAGTCCTCAGATACCTTGAAGTGGCCCATCTAAAGCTGAAAGGGAACAAAATGGTACAAGCGAAACCATCGGGAAAGCCAGAAAGAGACGGGAATGAAAGAGCTAATAACTTGCTAAAGTGACCAAAAGCCAAGACTATTTCGCAGGACATCGATCTCGTACAATTGATCCAGGAGAGATATATTCAATTGTACATTGCTTGGCGTGAGAAAAAAAAAAATCTAGAATATTTATCAGACTTAAAGGTAGACTCGAGAAAATCTCGTGAAAACGACAGTTCACAGTCTCTTTCCGTCAATCCCGACAAAATGACATAGAGAAAAAATATGAGGGACAAGGTGGCGAAAAAAATTGATGACTGTCCATTCGAAAGAATGGAAGGCCATCGTAGTTGCCCTCTTCTTAAGGGGCCGCTTCGGCATATAGCCTCTTCGACTCTTGCAGTCTCTTCGGGCAGAGCCCCCTACGTCTCGAACGCTTGGCAATCCCCTGATTTTTCGGATTAAAAAAGAAAAAAAAAAGAATCACTCCGCGAGCAGATCTAAAAGCTAGCAAAACGACGACCTGCGATCCGAGGATGCGCAGTCCGTTCGTATTGCACATTTACCCGGATTCCCAAGCGCGGTCTAATTGATTTCATTCCTGAAAGAAAATTGTCATAATCGCGGGCGTCCGGGAGTACCCTGAGCGAATAATTTACTTTCCATCCTGCAACTAATTCCTCGCGGCGATCCAGACGTTCCATATTGAAGAAACTTCACGATTCGAGTAAATTTGATTTTGTAAGAATCAGAGAGGACAACTCGTTAACATCCGGCGGAAGGGATTTCGTGAAAATAATTTTACGTCCAAAGTTGGTCCGAAAATTTTCGGAAAATCGGTAAAAAAAAATGTATCGCGAGAATTCTTCTTTCTGGAAAGTTATTTTTTCTCTCGGAGTAGAGTTCCGGACGCAGGACGAACATCCTCCGCCCTTCCAGAAGGGCGAACGATGTAATGGTATCCCAGGTCCGGGATCTCTCCCCAAACCCCCGGGAAGAGATCCCGCCCTGGCCCTGCCTACTTAAATCTACACATTCGCTCTCGAAAATTATCCTACCTCCCTAGCTATATTTAAAAAAATCAACCTCATTCTCTCCAACACATTCACTCCACGATTCTCACTCAT
>NW_019394442.1:0-113698 GCF_000612105.2 Orussus abietinus
CCTCAGGGTATCCCCGGACGCCCGCGATTATGACAATTTTCTTTCAGGAATTAAATCAATTAGACGCGCTTGGGAATCCGGGTAAATGTGCAATATGAACGGACTGCGCATCCTCGGATCGCAGGTCGTCGTTTTGCTAGCTCTTGGATCTGCTCGCGGAGTGATTTTTTTTATTTATTTTTTTTTCTTTTAATCCGAAAGATAAGGGGATTGCCAAGCGTTCGAGACGTAGGGGGCCCTGCCCGAAGAGACAGCAAGTGTCGAAGAGGCTATATGCCGAAGCGGCCCCTTAAGAAGAGGGCAACTACGATGGCCTTCCATTCTTTCGAATGGACAGTCATCAATTTTTTTTCGCCACTTTGTCCCTCACATTTTTTCTCTGTCATTTTGTCGGGATCGACGGAAAGAGACGGTGAACTGTCGTTTTAACGAGATTATCTCGAGTTTCTATTTAAGTCGGATAAATATTCTAGATTTTTTTTTTCTCACGCCAAGCAATGTACAATTGAATATATCTCTCCTGGATCAATTGTACGAGATCGATGTCCTGCGAAATAGTCTTGGCTTTTGGTCACTTTAGCAAGTTATTAGCTATTTCATCCCCGTCTCTTTCTGGCTTTCCCGATGGTTTCGTTTGTGCCCTTGTGTTCCCTTTCAGCTTTAGGTGGGCCACTTGAAGGAATCTGCCGACTTCCTGGTGCTTCTCCAATCTTCTGCTTTGCCTGTTCTCTTCTTCCCCTTTCCAGGCTTAGGTGGACCACTTGGAAGAAGCCATTTCTTTAATTCATCCTGGGCAGTTCAACGAAGCAGAGCTTCCTGGACTTGTTGCTGAAAGATGTTGAAGTAAGTTGAAGGATGTTTGTCATCGGAGAGTTGAGGAGGAATCTTGAGTTGTCAGTCAATATTTCTAAATCTGCAATTCAATATTTCTAAAAAAAGGCATTTGTTTAATTGCCAAGAAACTGAGCTAAGTAAAACATATTGTTAATCATTTGATCGAACAACATTGGAGTATCTTATCGAGTATCGATGTGTATTCGATGGATCTCTCTTGCCAAGATGCATCGAAGGATCACATGTAAACTTAATATTTTCCACTTGTTCGATGAGAATGTTTTTATACCATTGCTTCTCCATTGTTCGCACAGAAAAAAAAGTAATTGGGCTCTCGTACTTTATTCCTAATATTAATAAAATCTACATAAAAGCTATACATATAGTTGTAATGGTGGAAAATAAGTTGCCCAAGTAGTAACCAGTTGTAATGAATTTTTGCACATTACCCGAGTAACACCAAGTACCACTAAACTCTTTGCATTAACGAGTGGCAGTTTTCCAAATGAACGATTCATTTACACGAGACTCGTTTCTCCTCAAGAACACTCTTTACATAAATGAAGCATTAACAAATGGTAAACAATATGGGATGCTAAGTAAACAGTTGTAGCAATATTTCTTACTCCGGTTGCATAATATCCACTATAAACATAAGGCTTGTTCGGATTATCTGTACTCTCTGTAATTGTGTAATTGACCGTATTGTACTTTTCATGAAAATTGCAAAACTTAAGGTACACCTTCGTCTACTATTCTAAACGCAACTAGTATCAGATAGTTTTTCCAATTTCCAATGATTTAATTTCAATACCCTTTCAAGGATGAAAAACGCCGACAATTGTTTCCCAGAGTAAACATTAATTGCAAAAGTGCAGCCAACCGAACAAACCCTGTATGTTCTTAGTACACCAGAAAGTGAACATCGTACTCAATTGTACTTGATATCATGTTATCAGTGTTCCCATTAAAACAAGGCATCTCCGCGGTTCACAGTACAAACTTGCGTTTTAATAAATTCTCATCGTTTAATTTAGCACAATAATAATAGAGACAGTGGACTAATTAAAAATAAGGGTTAATAATAATACAGTTTACGTTTACAATTATTCGTTCCGAAGTCACTGTACGTGTGGGCTACCTTCGATTACTCACGGTACAA
Organism: Orussus abietinus; assembly: GCF_000612105.2. Lineage (NCBI taxonomy): Eukaryota > Metazoa > Arthropoda > Insecta > Hymenoptera > Orussidae > Orussus > Orussus abietinus. The sequence goes on from NW_019394442.1 coordinate 1,997, forward strand.
CGACTTTGCATTAGATTCCGCACACCGTCCTCCATCGTAATAACTATATAGCATTCATTTAGTTAATTATTTATCTCGTTTTGCTGTCTCTCCCGTTATGACACGTCTTAATTAATACACGGCCCAGTTGACGTTGACGTTAAAGCGTTGGAATCTCGTGTTTAGGCACCTTAGCAGCCTCCTAGAATAATCTGAAACGACCTGTAGGACTGGCTTCCTTATTCTTTCTCGAGGACACGGTGTCTTCAACTACGAGGATATTCTAGAGCTCGAGTCGACGTTTCTCCATCAGGGTCCTTTTCATTAGCTAAGAAGCGATCTTATCTCTTTGTGCATGTAACAAAGGAAGTCAATGTAACTGGCGCTGCCATCGTTTCCGCGGTCTTCTACAAGGAAGTGACGGAGCACCATCTCCAGCTTCTCTCGTTGCCTAACCAGTGTTAGCTGAAACGTTTAACGCGATATGAGTCAGCCTGTACATGCCACTCTATGTGCAAGTACATATGGAAGACTTACTCTCATGCATCGGTGCCGTTGAGATCGCACTTGGCCGACTATTTCGTTGATACGTTTATTAAGCGAAGTCTCCAGCAGAGGGAGCGACGTTCGATCCGTGTCAACCTGGACTACTGAGGAAACGCCGAAGACATCTTGCACCCACTGGGGGGAGAGATTTAATCCCAGCCACAGGAACATGTGAATGCCGTTTTCTGAGAGGGGATTTAGTAATGAGTATATGGCTGAGAGTATTTAATATAAACGTAGTGGCGGTTAATAATAATTATAAATGTAGGATATTCCTCACCGAGCAAGTATGCTCCATCATCTGTGAACTTATCGATGGAGCAGCGTAACATCTGTGGTAGACCGGAGTCTTGTGGATCGATATCATGTAGAGGCAGTAGTCTAGGATAGATGTAGGCAACCGATGTTGAAACTGGCATCGTGGCAACAGCTTGCATTACGTAGGATCTGTCATCGATGGTCATGTCAGCTCCTACGGAGAGTGAAAATTGGGTTACGGGGGATGGTGATACAGCATCCAGGGCCTGCGTAGAGGAATAATTACCTCCGGATAGTGCATCGCTCTTTAACAAACAATTGACGTAGAGGGGCAACAACTTCATGCACTCTGGAAGTATAAGTTGCCCGACACTGGACGGTGAAGCACAATGTTTGCGATACGCTGCTAGAATCGATGCACATCTTGCGATCAGGCTGTCCTTCACTGTCTTTGGCGTTGATTCGGTTAATTTGAACACACCTAGATTGATGATTAAAAATTTAATTGAGAAAAAATAATATGTCAAAGGAATGGTTACGATTAAATTTCAATATCTTAACACGTTTCAGCCTTTCGCTGAACTCTGCGACTCACTTTGCTTGGAGAAGAAATTGATGATAGCATCCAAGTCGCAGGCTCGATAGAGCTCTGCCATCTGTGACGATGTTCTCAAACTGAGATTAAGGATTCGTAACCTTCTAACACCTCCACATGACGTGTACAGAAGAGCTGCCTGGATGTATACACCCTCGTCTTCTGTTAACTTATCGTCATGTTTAATTTCAATTGCAACTGCCTGGAACGGATGATAATTTCAGTTATATATTACATTTAGTTTATTCAAGTGATGTCAAAAGATCAGGATAGAAGATGTGCTCATACCTTGTCGCAGTCTATGCTAGCCAGCTCCATGTTTGTAGTATTCGACATAAAGAAGTGCCCGAAGAAGTCTGTCGGTCTAACTCCAGTTGATGTTCGTACTCTCATGAATGCATCGAAGGCGATTGGCCTTCTAATGTTATTAATAATGTCAGTGATCAACCTATCCCCATCGACGTCCGCCTAAATGTTGAATCAGGATTTTCATTCATCGAGATAGATTAATGTGCCTACATTTGTAGACACAGAAGGGTTCTCTTGGGCTTCAACTTAGATAAGGACGTACCTGGAAATACGTGTACTTGTACACTTCTCCACCAGTGAGTCGACAAACTTGCCCTATCGTTGCAATATCCACATAGGAGTTGTTGAAAATGAACAAGTCTACACTGCATCCGGAGCCTACGCAGTCTTGTCCCAAGTTATTGTATACGTTATTTTGCGGGGCTGAAAGCAGAATATTAAATAGTTAAATGTCTAATCAGGCTGTTTGAAATCACTTTAATGTGCATCGGTTTACCTAGGACGGTCTTCTCCTTTTCTGTACCTAGTAGTTTGCGGTCGTCGCGATTCTTCAGCTTTCCTGGAGCGTCAGCTATCGGTAAAGACGAATGGAAAACCATCAGTTTCCCTGCACACTCCGAGGCCTGTAAATCAACAGTAGCATTATTCACATTTCTTAACTGTAGATATGTAATCCATTCCTGAACACGAAGTAGTATAGAGACATAATTTCTGTGGTCGGTTCCTGAAAAAATGGCCCCAGAATTAGGAACTAGGGATTTCTGATTTTCCCTGATGTAACGATATTAGCGCTACTTGCGGGGGATGTAGAAACTATACTACATTAATATACCTAGACACTTTTGATTTCGTAATCGAGGTACGCAACGTGCTACGATAATCCACGAATATTATACAAAATCCGATAAAAGACCAACAGACGATAATTTTATAAGTTAAAGTCATTTTTAAAAGTTTCATCGAAGAAGCGCTTTTGGCACTAGGTTACCAAAAATTTCGAGATCTTGGAGTCTTAAAGTAGGGTCGACTTCGATGCATGCTGTGTCTTTTAATTTTGTGAATAATGCCAGGATTTAAATGCTTTACCTTCAATGCCTCCAGCCCAGCCTGGATAGCTGGCGCTAGTATCGTCTCCGTTTCCCGAGAGTCTGCAAACATTACTGGAATTTGAGCCATTAAATTGTCTATTACGGCGTCACTTTCTTCGGCATCGCACAGGAACCCATCCAGAAGTGGCATGAACACTTCTTGGACATCTCCGACAACCATCATCTGTGGTTGAGCTAGGCAAGGGTTAATGTTATAAAAGTGCACGGTGTTGCTGTAAGTTATGAAGCCGACTTTCATGTTGGTCTTCGTCTGCCCAGCATCTACGGGTAAATGGCTGATGATCCTCTTCATCTCCGAACAGAGTAAATTCACCAAGCCCGACTTGACGGTGTTGTATGATACATCGATAACGAATATAATTGCCGGAGGCTTCGGGAATGTATTATTCTGTTAATAAAAAGAAAGGAAATGTCAGTCTTCGATGAGCATACTCTCAATATTTTCATTATTCACGTGATAGGTGATAATGTATGATAGGGAACGTTGTACTCACTCTACAGTAATCCTTAGTGGCAATGTACTCAAATGCTCCGAGCATTAATTCTGGTCGTTCGTAAAGATCCATACGTTGTCCTGTGTGATCCAAGTGCTGGAAGTACTCCGCTGGAACTGAAGAGGAATTTTTGGATATCATTTCAACAAGTTAAACTGAAATCCCTATTCCTCGTAACATGCTGAACAAGTCATTTAATGATATAAGTTTGATCGTCATGAAAGTTTCCACATCGGTCAACATATTTCTGTCGGTGACAAGGAAGGATTTAAATTAGCTACATTGTTTAATGCAGTCGTTTATTTACCTTCCGTCGTTGCTTTGCAAAGTAAGCACTGGAATCGTCGACCGGCGTCGATAAATTGCATGAAAGGGCTCATGTATGCTTTACAACGTATGCAACGAACTGGTCCGATGTCGCCCATATCAACGATGGGCGGTTCCATCTCTCCTGGTTCTATTCGGGCCATTGGACTTATCACGAGACCACAGGGAACACTTGTCTATAAAATAAAATAAGGACTCGATGTATAAATTCCTGTCAACGATGCATGCTCTAGTTGTTACGATGCCAATGCTCTGCGATGGCTCCAGTGTTAAGGTGTTACGAAGGAAGATTGAATTGGATTATTATCTTCTCGATTGTCTTTGCTCTTGGAAGGAAAGATAAAGAATTACCTGTTTTATAATATCTGCTGAAGTAGGTACTGTATACATGGTGGACCTAAGGTATCGTGGGGATGCATTTCCTCTGTCTTCCGTCACAAACTTTGTCGTCACTAATGGTGGGACCAATCCCTTTTGATTTGTTACGAACACATCTCCTTTTGTACGTTGATCGTCCTGCATCACTTGGATCTGCGAATAATAATCCAATCGTATTAATAAATAACCCAGGAATGACTAAGACAGTACATTAAAGAAATAGTAAAGAGCATAAATTGTCGAGGGTTACTTTTTAATTATTTTATGAACGGGATATATTTTATAGATTTTAGACTCACAGGACTTGGCATTTGTTCAGGATCTAATCTCTTGGCTTGTTGCGATTGCATGGTTGATTGATACCCTGGTGCACCAGGTACGCCTCCTTGGTAAGGACTCCGTTGAGCTCCGTACACATCCTACGTAAAGTAATATTAGTCATTGGAAATACTTGTACATCTCTGTACTCGTATTTTGTATATAAACTTTTCATTTCCATCGATATGAAAAATTCATTTACGTACACATATGTGTATGTGTTCATGAAATGTCTATTGATTTCATGTGAATTTCATAAAACGTGAAAATATACCGGTTGGGGTGCATAATTTTGCTGTTGGTAGCCTCCCTGTTGATATCCAGGAACGGCTCCTGGGGATTGACGGTTCATTCCCATCGACGTGCTCGTCGGTTGATTCATTAAAGTGGGCCCGGACATGTACTGCTTTTGTCCTTGCATTTGAGCACCAGGTAACGATGGACTCATCGGAGATAAATGCGGATGTCCAGGTACTGGTGGTCCGGATGGAAAGGGCTGACCATGTTGTCCAGCCATGTTCTGCTGTCCTGGTAAAGGAGGTCTAGACAAACTCTGTTGTCCGGGCAGGGTGCGTCCGGATACATGAGGTCCAGAAATATTGGACTGGCCTGAAAACTGAACTCCACCTAAATTCTGTCCTGGCAATGGAGGCCCGGACATGTTCTGAGGTCCTGGTGGACCAGACATGTTCTGCGGTCCTTGTGGTCCAGATAAATTCTGTCCTGGTGGACCAGATAAATTCTGTCCTGGTAACGGTGGACCAGATAAATTCTGTCCTGGTAACGGTGGGCCAGATAAATTCTGTCCTGGTAACGGAGGCCCAGGAAGATGTTGCCCTGACATCGAAGAACCAGCAAAATGTTGTCCAGGTAGCGGAGGTCCAGATAAATTTTGTTGTCCTTGCGATGGACCGGTCATACTTTTCTGCATCATTGGTGGCAATGGTGCGCTAGGCAACCCCATTTGTTCCGGGGGATGATCAGGATGGACGTGTTGTCCTGGACCAGGATGTCCAGAATATGGTCCTTGACCCGTTCCAGGCAGAGGAGGTCCCTGTTGATTGTGCTGTCCAGGGTGGCCGGAGTGAAGTCCTGCTCTAGGTGCAGGGGATCCTTGCGATCTGCCTTGTGGAGGAGGAGGTCGACCATTCGTTTCTTTCTGACCAGCAGCTTCTAAGAAAAAGTTCACTGTACTTCCTCTTCATTTGTTCATCCTTATCGTAGAGTCGTAATGAACATTCGGTTTCGTAATAGAATTTCTTCTTTCGCTCTCCTATGTATAAAAAAAAATACCTGTCGATGGAGGCATGTGATCCGATGGACTGAAGCCATTAACGTTTGAAGGAGGAGTTGGTGACAATGCATTACTTTTGGCAGCTGGGTGTAAATTTCCTGACTGTTCGATAGAGAAAAAGATATTGACATTAGACCATCCGTTAACTACTACTTATGTTCAGAGATTAGTGTAAATTAAAGAGAAGTCACACATCTATCGGAGGTCTTTGCTGATTCCCTAGAGTCATATTCGTCATTTGATTCATCAGGTTACTTTGACTCGTTGGTGGTGCACCAATATGCATCGATCCACCGAGCGGAGGACCTTGCTGAGCATTTATTTGCTGTCCTGAGAATTAACATTTAAAAATTTTATTATCCTTATTCTTCTTCTGATGGTAGGAGCTTTTTATGTTATTTCATGGTCCGCATACTATGTTTTAAACTTTTTAAATAATACTTATCGTTCATACCTTGTAAGTGACTGACGTAATAAGGTGCCTGTGTGTGTGGCGGTGCACTGTTGGACGAAACTGGCTCTTGAATCATTTTTTGTGGCGGATATGCTTGTGAATTCCCAGGGCCGTTATATTGATTTGGCGGAGCATTAGAGTTTGGCCCAGGGTATGGTGGTCCTGTCGGAGGTCCTCCATAATATGGAGGTTGCGGTTGTTGTTGCTGATGATGCTGCATGTACTGAGGATTCATGGTTAATTCTAAAATCAACAAAGAACAAGATTTTCAGTAGAGTGGCAGAACAATTAATTATGAAACGGGATATAGTAATTTAAGCGTCAACTTTGGGTGATTTAAACGCAGCACTGGAATTATGCAGTCGGTGAGGATTTGAAAATTTGAAACTGAAAGAGAAATAAAAATCTAAGCCTATTTATTATTATATATTAACACTGATTCAAAGAGCATTAACAAAGTAACAAAATATTATAGCCTAAACTCCATAAATCTTTGGTACATGTCAGAATATTACGGATCAACGTGATCATTAACTTTGGGTGAAAGTAGTCAAACGAGTACAGGCAATCAGTCGTGTGATGTCATACTTTTTTCGAGAAGGGGACAAAATTGTATTTAACGTCAAAATCTCCTGAATACACAATTTAACAATCGAATTGAATTAATATCACGCGAAGCGCTGTGAAAGGTGCGACGAAACTGGAGGATGACACGTGTACCATATGGACGCCACAGGTGACAGTAGCCAATCAAACGCTGATGTTTCAAACGTTCCGATAAGATGACCAAGCAACTAAAAACAATCGGAGATGCCCAATACCGCGGTATGATTTTTTACTCAAAATAAAGAGTAGAGACTCGCTCGATAACGTACATAGACCTCGCACCACTGTACCGGAGCCCTATAAGTAAACCAAAAGAGGCGATTGTAAATGCAAAAATGAATAACTAAAAATACGGAGTAAGGAAAATGGTAACATCCTGTCCGAGGGAGCACGTAATCCAAAAGGTTGCACCTTCACAGAGGGAGTATAACCTAAAATCGTGCGTTCCAGCCGTCTTATGGGGTGTCCGGGAATTGGTGGAAATAAAGGAGTCGATCGATCTTCGAATCTCAGCGAGAGGGATCTACAAAGCAGGAGAGGAGTATAATGTCACGTTTCTCGTGGTAAGAGGTGCGAGCCATTTTGCATGTCACTAAGTTCCTCGTAACGGCCGTTTCGGGCCCGATCGAGGCTCCGCTTAACGCCCCGTTATTTCTATACTTACATAGAGTCGTTAGGATCGCTTGGAGCATAACAAAGGACGTAGTTTGCACAAATGTTTACAGTAAAATAAAGAACATTTATTACGCTCTGCGCGGGCGACTGGTGCCGATGCCACGTAAGGTGGCATTGCGCATGCGCCCGTCCCTCCGTCAACGTGCTCAGCAGACACGTCACTACTCGAATTGGGCCAACTTGAAATACGGATTTCCACCCTGTAAATTCAATTGTTTCTAAGTTTATTGTACTTTAATGGAGGACATCACAGATAAGGAAGATTATGGAGGCGAGGGAGATGCTTGGGGACGCTTTAAAGAGGAGAATTTGGTCCATAAATGGGCGAGGCGGCGCGGGGAATTTCACGAACCAGGACCGCGCTCTGATTGGCTGTCGGCGAAAGCGCGCGGAATTTGAAACGGCTTTGCGTCCTATATATCTTCGAAAAACACCTTAGGTGTGAAAAAAACTTCGCCGAGTACATTGTTGCGACTTACAATTACGGAAAAATAGTACAAATCGTGTTCTCTCCACCGGAAGTCAACTATTCTTGCCAAGTACGGTATAGTACTTTCATATTAAACGTTAAAATCATAAAATCTGTATATTTATTTCTTCACATTTTATAATAATATAACAATAATTTTAGCTTTTTAAAATTAATGTCGAACAACTGCTCGTTGCAGATGGATTTCGGCTCGGATATTTGATCTGAGTTTATTTTTTAAGCGGAATGCAGCAATGAGGGGAAGTCCTCGAAACTCGCAGATAGAGGGATCCCGGGAAGATGAACGATAAAAATCCGGGTAAGCTCTTCTGTTGGAGGAAAACCACCCTCTAACAGCTTCCCGTAGGATTCCAGGCTTTCCTTGGAATTCGGGTTAGCTACGCGTTCGGAATTCCGGGTGGAGTCATCCCCTTCGAGCAGCCCTCGTTCAGGACTTCTGACAATGTCGGTCCTGGGGAAAAAGCTTGGTACCTGTAGACCTTCGTCGAAACCATGAAACGGAATAAAAAGACACGACGTTAATTACCAGTTCCACAGAAAGTGGCCCCAGGATCTCAGATTTTTGTTAATCTAACGACGCGAGCGCCATTTGCGGATAATAAGGGAACCCTATTATGACGTAAGCAAGACGCGTTTCCCACCGACATAAATGACTCGAAATGCTTTTAATTTTGCAATTAAGGGACGCAAAGCGAAACGATAATCCATGATATACAGAATGTGATGTTTTTAACGCGACAAAGACATACAAAATAGCATAGTACAATTATTAGTCGCAAAAGTTTCATCGAGTAGGTGCTCTCGGCACTAGATCGGAAAGAATCTAAAGATCTTGGGCCCCTAAAATGGGGAAGATTTCGATACATGGCGCTGTGTCTCCTTATACAACTTCGTGGACGTGTTATACCTATCCAACCCTGGTGTGTATATCTTTTCTGAAATTGTAGAAAGTGCAGAAAGTGCAGATAACCCGAACGGGCCTTTCGTAACCTAGGGTAGGACTATATTCCATAGTCCCGGTCGAAATATTCCCAAAGATCCTTTGGTCTCCCCAGACCCCAGGTCGTATAAGTCTCGTTGTTCCCGTTCCTCTCAGAGGGCATATCCGGGAATGGACTGGCAATAAGAATAGCTATCTAGGATTTTCCGTATGCGCTACGAGTACAGCGGGGACGAGGAGGGTCCCCTCCAGGAGGTGAACGAAGCAAATATTAAATTCTCCAGGCAAGGCTGAGCCGAGCAAAAGGACGAGTCGCAAAAGGGGAACGCGTTTTCTTTCGCGGGCGCACAGAGGTACCGGTGCTCCCCTTTCCCTGGGGCTTCCATCTTCTCGATTTGCGGGAAGAGCCAGGACCTCGTTTACGGGGCCACCGGAGTCTCCGAGACCCGGGAGACGATCAAAGCGAACCCGATTTTCACCGCGATTTCAAGATTCCTGGGAGGTGCCTTCCTGTGGGACCACGCATCACCGAGTCATCGTTCGTTGATGGTGTGCACCACGGTACCTAGACGGGGAAGGTTGTTCTCTTCAAATTCACCTCTCCACCGAGTGGTTGGGAATTTTTTTCGCACCCGCGACCATAGCACCTTGACGGGGAAGGTTGTTCTCTTCAAATTGAACTTTCGAGCGAGTGGCTGGGATTTTTTTCAGAGGAGATACAGGGTTTGAAGTTTTTGCGAGGGGTCCATGACTTTTTCTGCCGGTTCTCGGGCTGTCCAGCCCCTAGTGAATTTTTTTCGGACCTGCGACCACAGCACCTCGACGGGGAAGGTTGTTCTCTTCAAATTGACCTCTCGACCGAGTGGTTGCGATTTTTTTCAGAGGAGATACAGGGTTTGAAGCTTTTGTGAGGGGTCCATGACTTTTTCTGCCGGTTCTCGGGCTGTCCAGCCCCCGGTGAATTTTTTTCGGACCCGCGACCATATCAGCTCGACGGGGAAGGTTGTTCTCTTCAAATTGACCTCTCGAGCGAGTGGCTGGGATTTTTTTCAGAGGAGATACACGCTTCTATGCGCTTTTAGGCGATGTCAGACGGTTCTAAACAGTTTTAGACAGTTCTGGACGGTTTTAGACAGTTTTGGACGGTTTTAATCGGTTTTAGTTGATTGGAAACGGCGAGCAGGAACCATTGACATGGTCGGATTTTGCCGAAGTGACGGAAGGGGAGCAGAAATGAAAAGAACTCGTTGGTTGCTGCTTAACCGTTTGTTATTCTGGGTCCCATCCAAAGACGTCTCTTCCAACGGTGGCGACCCTGAAAAAGGTGGACTCTTGGGTGTTCTGCACCCGGGGAATTCTTCAAGCACGCGGAAATCCACTCCGGGAACTGGCGTTGGAGCGTCCACAACATCCAGGAGGCAGCCAGTCACATGGACCACTCTCCTGACACGGAATAGGGTTATCTGGACGGGGTAGCACGTACCCCCAATTCCCGCCTATGGTCGTGGTCGCTGTGGCCTGGGCCAGTCGCTTTGTGCGTATAATTGGATTTATGTCCGGGTAGTGCCCGCCTTGCTCTCCTGCCCTCCAGCCACGATCCTGGACCCATCCTGGTCTCTTCTCGGCTCTTCGGCGTTCTCCTCTGCGACGGCCCTTCTTTGCCGCGCCGAGCGTCCGTTGCCTTCCCTCCTTTCTTTCCGTCCTCTACATTACCCTCACGACTAATTAGCACCTGGGTCAAAGCAAACGAGGAGGTGCTCTCGTCCACCTTTGATACGTACTCTGTCCACCTAATTGTAAGTTGTGCCCGGCCACTCTGAATAATTCCCACTCGTGAATTCTTTAACGATGCGAGCCGCGGACGGCAGGCAACGTGTTGCCTGGAACGTGTTATCGGCACTTTTGGGAAATGATAAGATGGTCTGGTTGAAAAGGACGATTTTTTTGGTATCACCGCGTCCTGCNACCTTTGATAAGTACTTTGCCCACTTAATTGTACGCAATGTGTTGCCTGTAAATTGATCGTCCACCTATGATAAGTACTTTGCCCACGTAATGTGTTGTGTGGAACGTGTTATCGGCACTCTGAGGAAATGATAAGATGGTCTGGTTGAAGAGAACAATTTTTTGCTGATTTTTTTGTCGACTGTATTAATTACGAAAGTTCGTCATCTTTTAGTCGTTGTGTGGTGTCTGGGGGATTTGTTGGTGTTCGGTCATTTCCGATGCCCCGTGGTACAATATATAAGCATTTATGTATCTGGATATCTAGACTAGTATATGGGCTTCATGGTCGAGGGTATTGTAGATAACTCCTTCCACATGAATACTGTATACCACTCCTTTGAAGCCGAAGTCTAGGAGCATTGCAACTTAGGGCCACTTCCCTAGAGCCTCGCTCGCTGCAACGTCCCTAGAGTGGATTTCCGCGCGTTTAAAGGATCCATCGAACGGAAAATTCCCTAGGGTTTTATTTTCCATGGGCCATCACCTGGTGGAGTGCTGGACACCTCGAGGTGCTTCGGGTGTTCAGATGTTGGGTCAGTAAAGGGAAGGTCCATGGGGTTACTTCCTCGTTTTTCGATCACTTTGTCGCTACAAAGTGCATACAGCACTTCGGTCCTTCACCCAGGAGGCAGTATAAGATCTAACGGCCAGGTTAATATAAAAATTCTTATAAATAATGAAATTTCACGAGTGTCGGGACCTTCCTTATAGTCTCCACGTTTGCCTTGTAAAGTTTGAAGCAATTCAGTGGACACGATTAAGAGAAAGGTTTCTATGTCTTCTATGTTGATGCGACATCCATGAACAGTTGGTGTCGGATGTTGGATTAATCCCAACTCCAATTGAGTATCTAGGAGGATTAAAATATCCCTTTGAGTTGCAAATATGGAAAAGTGGATTTTTTAAAAATTCGGGGGGGATCTATCGGATGTGTTTTCAGCATGGGGTAGGCATTTACTTTCAATTACATTGTTTGGGTATGTATGAGTGAACATTTCTCTTGGCAAATCTGGACATGATCTATACTTCGGGTAGACCTTAAGTGAACTGGCTCCCGAGTCGGGATGTCCACTGCTGATGGAAAAAAAACCCCTCGAAGCAGTTTGCCAAGATGGTCTTACCCGGTGAAAGGATTCCCGAGTAACCGGAAGACGTCCAGGGGGCAGGAGTTCCTGGAGACGATGCCGGAGTCCGGCTCGTACAGGAAAACCAGGAATGGTACTTGGGAGTGAAGCACAGCATTAATATCGTTGCTTATATTAGGATAGGAGCCTGCAAAGTATTCCTCACGTGTCCATCTTCTCGTTTCCTCCATTTTTAAATTATTCCCAGTTCGTGGGGACGGTCGGCCGACCGGACGATGTTTCCCTAAATAAATTGGCAAGCACCCCTGGAGATTAGTTTAGGGATGAAATATTTAAACTTAATCCCATCGGGATAAATTATTCATCGAAGGTTGTCCCACCCCGTTTGCGACGTCGCAGTTCTGGGGGAGATACATCCAGGATGGTGCGAAACAACCCTTACGCCTCCGGAACTGTCATCTGCACGAATATTCCCATGACATCCCCCTATTCCAACATCTATGAAAATATCACTCCACCTCTGATAGGATTCAGGGATGATTTAGGATTTTCGACCTCCGTGGACTGTCCTCGAAAGACTGAATTTTCCCTCTGAAAATCCCCACATCGATGTGGATATCTAAAATAGGCATCCACAAAAATGACGCGCATAACCCAACATCCAAGATTTATACAATCTTTACATCTGAGAGTTCGCAAGAAGGGCTTAAACGTGTATAAAAAAATTCTTACATGATCACGGTACATCCAAGCGTCGCCATATTGGATATAATCCAGTTAGAACAATTTCTATTATATATAAGTTCTGTAAAGTGGAGTGTGCCTGGAAGTATTCAAAAATGCCGCGTGGAGGGGTGAGGTTCCCTCCTCGTCCACCAGGGGCGCCGGGGGATGCGGTGAAAATCGATCCTACGGGTGCGCGCGCATCCTGCGATGGCGGCAGCGTCGCCGCCATCGGCGCGGGCGCCCTGCGCATTTTCAGCAGGCGTGTAAACAAAACACGCGTCCCCCTAGTTTTCGGATAGCGGGAAGCTGCTTTACTCGCGTGACTCTCTCTGCGTATCGTGCGTGGGTTCACGGTCTGGCGAATGTACGGCGAGTACGGCGAGAGGGAGTTGGGAGGCTCTAGTTTCACCAGGGCCAGAGCCGGGGAGTTCTGTCTGTCGTGTCGGCACACATCAATGGTTCAGGTGAGGGGCAAATATCTCGGGAAAGGCTGCGGGTCTTAGCCTAATTGTTCCTCTATGCCGTGGAACGTTAGGTTAGGTCGGTGGGGCGATGATGTCCTTTCAATTTATCCCTGAACCTTGGCCGTGAAAGGGGAACCATCCGATCAGCTGTGCCGTTGGCGGCACTGCGGTTCTCGGTGGCGCCACCTGTCGGTTGATGCGGGAAGCATTTGGCGCGCTTGTCTCTTTTAGGCCCCCTTGGTCGATCCTGCTCTTGACCTCTTCCACTGAGACTGTTCCAGGGTTGGATAGGTATTGTACAGGGTTTAATAAGATGCGGCAAAAAGTCAAGGGGTGATTCCTGAGGTATTTTTGTGAAGATAAGGTCATGTAAACATTTGTAGAAACATGCTTCATGAGGATCCTTCAAATGGGGAATCCTGGGCTCGAGGAGGTAAATGTGCATCGAAGAAATTTGCAATTTTAGCGAAAACTATTAACCCTATCAATATGGAGCAAGAGTATCTTTTTTACGTAAAAGTTCTTCGGGTATCATATTGTAGGATGAAAATGTTAAAAAAAGTGAATATTAAAAAATGGGGATGAAAGTGAGTGGAAAAGAAACTGAGTGGGAAGTAATAACTAATATCTAACTCCCATGTTACTTTTATTCGTTTTTTAAACTTTTAAAACGTAACATTTACCCAACAGTTACATAACAGTGTTCACTACGAGTTTCTCGCTCAAAAATGTACTTGTCGAGAAACTCAACCGAGTTTCTTGATGGCTTCTTTTCAACGAAACAATTGTTTCTTGCGATGATATATAATTCAGGCTGCAATATATACTTTTTACAGTAAAGTAGTTTTCTTTTTCTCAGTGTAGCAAGATTTGTTAAGATGAACTACGAGTTTCTCGCTGAAAAATGTATTTGTCGAGAGACTCTACCGAGTTTCTTGATGGCCTTTCTGATCGGCTCGGGGTAGAAGATGAAACGGACGAGCGAGTTCCATGACGATTTATGGGATCGTTTTGGGGTAGAAACCTGGATGGACGAGTTCAGAGAACGAGCAGACACGCCGAAGGGCACTTCATTAAACTGCCAGAGGAGTTTCGCTCGATAGAAACGCGGAGAAACCGAACTGCTTTGAAGTGGCGGACGCCTCCGGGTCGTCCGGCACAGAACGATGTGGGAATTATCTCATCCAGTCGATGCTCGGTCCAGATTCTGATGTTCCGTGAGCGCGGAAATGATGGCGAATACCCCTATATAGATTTTCCGGAAAGCTCGGGTTTACTGAGGAACACGGGCGAACTCTGTTAAACTGAATCTAGGGGGAAATCCTGACTTAGGGCGGTTGCGCGAAATCCTGGTGTCACTAGATTTCCTCCTTCGGTTATGGATTTTCTTCTTTGGTGAATCGTCACTAATTTAATCTAACAATTTTTATGATAAAAAATTGAAGATTGGTTTATATGGAATTTTTTATTCAAGCTATTATGTTCATGTAAACCAGATGGAAATCATGAAATAAGGCGAAACTAAACGTAGTTCCCAAAAATTGGTGGGACTAGATTTGCTCCTTCGGTGAATCGTCACTAACCTATCCTAACAATTTTGATGCTGAAAAATTACAGATTGGTTTATATGGCATTCTTTATTCACGCTATTATATTAATGTTAACCAAATGAAATTCTGATTTAAGGCGAAACTAAACGTAGTTCCTAAAAATTGGTGGGACTAGATTTGCTCCTTCGGTGAATCGTCACTAACCTATCCTAACAATTTTTATGCTATAAAATTAAAGATTTCTTTATATGAAATTGTTAATTCAAGCTATTATGTTATTGTAAACCCGTGTAAATGTAAATGTTTCCGTTTCGTTATGAAACAGTAATTTAGTTTTACCTAAAAAAAAATGAATTGCAATGAAAAAATAGAAAAAACGTTTCATGGGATTAGATTGAATTTTAATTGTAATGACGGAGAAATAACGCGGGCGGAATTTACGTTTGCGGATTTTCGTTCTAGGGGGTGGTTCTTCTGAAGAGTAATTGATCTATTATTAATGATCTACGGATAATCTACACCGAAGCATCTGTTTTTAATTATCACGGATATTATCCGACCGAGCGATGTTACGCTTAACCTAGATTCCAATGTTCTGCAAACGCGGAAGCGATTGCAAAATATACATAAATACATATTCAGAGATTCTGATTTGTAGGAGTATGCAGAGAACAAGACAAACAAGAACATCTCGGAGGCTAAACAATTTTATATTAATCTTCCTCGAGGATACCTCCCTACCATTCGGGATGGATTTCCATTTTTTACCGTATATAAATGTCGGTTAAACAAAAGTTAATTTTACGTTATTATAAAATTCATAAAACAAACATTTATATATATATAAAATATTAATAGATAAATGGTTAAACTCTTGCGATCAACTTTGGAGAGTTAAATCTGGATTTATGAAGGAATGTAAATTTTCTATAGATTTGTTAAAGAGGTATCGATGTTATCAGTGACGTCAGAGAAATTAGGATAAGTTTGAAAGGGTTAATACGTCCATGAACCATTGTGTAATGACAACCGGCGATTAAATGCGAGCACGTGCGTGACCACCATCAGATTAAGGTTATGGCAGCTCGTTTAATAGCACCTTGTCGAGTTCTACAGTCTCCGGTTTAACCACAAGGTGCAAGAAAATCTGTTAACCTCAAAAGCCCGTCCGATTCCTGGAATATAAACGTGCAAGAAATAATTTCATGGAATTTAGGATAATAAGGTTTATATTATTTTGTCGACGTCGATTTAATTCCTGGCAATTCCTCGAGTAAAGGAAAGGGTTTATTTTATTTTATCGACGTCGATTTAATTCCTGGCAATTCCTCAAGTAAAGGAAAGGGTTTATTTTATTTTATCGACGTCAATTTAATTCCTGGCAATTCCTCGAGTAAAGGAAAGTGTTTATTTTATTTTGTCGACGTCGATTTAATTCCTGGCAATTCCTCGAGTAAAGGAAAGTGTTTATTTTATTTTGCCGACGTCGATTTAATTCCTGGCAATTCCTCGAGTAAAGGAAAGGGCTTATTTTATTTTATCGACGTCGATTTAATTCCTAGCAATTCCTCAAGTAAAGTGTTTATTTTATTTTGTCGACGTCGATTTAATTCCTGGCAATTCCTCGAGTAAAGGAAAGGGTTTATTTTATTTCTCGAAGCCGTAAGTCACTGAACGAATTATGTTAAAAATTAACAAATCGGGGTTTTTTGTCCTGGTTATTTCATTGTTGGAGGTATTTGTTCCCGGTTTGCTGATACAGATGGGGTGGTTAATCTTATCGTCCTATTATCTCCTATATTATCCCGATAGGAAGCGCTTCGGTCGTAGTTCGGGCAGTGCTACTAGCGTGATTGGAGTACCGAATTATCGATAATGAATCCGATCGGTAGATTGTGCAATGCGGTGAGTGATAAGCATCCATTAACACCGATACGCATTACTAGAACCACCGTATCAGCTGGCGAAAGCGTTATCCTCGTATGACGGGTTATCGCTAGAAAATAATCGGCAACTCACAATTTGAGGTTAGAGTTCCGATGAAAGTGGCGCATGCGCACGGTTGAAAAGTCATTATAATGTTCTTATGACCAAAAAAAGATACCATTAAGGCGATGCGAAGGCGACGTAAAAGACATTAAGTTTATGAAACTCTTACGAATTTAATAATTAGGCTGAAGTCCCTTAAGCAGAGTTCTCCTTTAGAATGTTGCCGTATTTGTGCCATCATTGCTCTCGATTTGACTATTATTTGCTGTTAAGTTTCCATGAATAAACTCAGCACTTAGTCAATTATTATTGCTCTAATTACTGTTCCAAAAAATTCATTCAGAATTTAGTCGTTTGAAAATTTCAATATTTTAATATCATCCGCTGTTAAGTCTCCATGAATAAACTTAGCACTTGGTCAGTAATTATTATTCTAATTACTGTTATAAAAATTCATTCAGAATTTAGTCGTTTGAGGGAAAGGTGAAATCCTGGGGGTGGCGGAAAAAGTCCGAAGGTTTTCCAGGGCGCAATCCTCGGGGCAGCTCGATTTACGTTGATGAAATCGGCATCGCCGAGGAATTTCGTAATGAGAGTTCGGTCGTAATGAAAATTCCCGGGAGGACCGGAACCGGAACCGGAAGCCAGGAGCCTCCGGTGTGTCTTGGCGCGCGGCTCGGTTTTTCGTCGCGAGAAAGGATGCACCGTAATTTGCAGTAAATTCTCTTTGGAGCCAATGGAAGAGCTATTTCGGGTTCTTAACGCTTCTATTCCTCGGGAAGACAATAACACGGACGATTACCCAGAAGCCGGGCTTACACGTCGCGCCCCACAGCCCATTTGCCACCCCGTATACGAGTATAGGTTTAAACGACCCCTTTCATCCCCTTTCATCCCCTGAACCCCCTTCGAACCCCCCTAGAACCACCCAGAATCCGCCATGACGGTATCTGCCATCCGGAACGACGTCTGCTCGCTCGACAAGATGGGGTCGAGAAGTCGTACCCGAGGAGTGCATGCTAAGTATGTTCTCACCCTCCTCTACGTGGCTTTTTATATTTTTTTTTTTCACGCGAAACATGTATTGATAAGCTTGGAATGGCTGCTGATAAAATGTTCCAGACAGGGGTGGGTAGTTTGTAATTTATAAACATGTTGCTGATCATTGTGCAGGATTAGGGGGTTGTTGTACCCGAGAAGTGCATGCTAAGTATGTGGCTTTTTATATATTTTTTTTCACTCGAAACATGTATTGATAAGCTCGGAATGGCTGCTGATAAAATGTTCCAGACAGGGGTGGGTAGTTTGAAATTTATAAACATGTTGCTGATCATTGTGCAGGATTAGGGGGTTGTTGTACCCGAGAAGTGCATGCTAAGTATGTGGCTTTTTATATATTTTTTTTCACTCGAAACATGTATTGATAAGCTCGGAATGGCTGCTGATAAAATGTTCCAGACAGGGTTGGGTAGTTTGAAATTTATAAACATGTTGCTGGTCATTGTGTAGGATTGGGAGGGAGTCGTACCCCAGGAGTGCATGCAAAGTATGTTCTCACCCTCTCCTACGTGGCTTTTTATATTTTTTTGTTCACTCCAAACATGTATTGATAAGCTCGGAATGGCTGCTGATAAAATGTTCCAGACAGGGTTGGGTAGTTTATAATTTATAAACATGTTGCTGATCATTGTGCATGATTGGGGGGATGTTGTACCCCAGGAGTGCATGCTAAGTGTGTTCTCACCCTCCTATACGAGGCTTTTTATATATATATATATATAATATTTTTTGTCATATTTTGCGCCGTGTCAAGATGTATCAACGATCGAAACGTCATTCGATATCTCGACATCTCGGATAGAAAAAGTTGCAGACAAGGGCCGCATGCCAAGTATTTTACAGCCCTCTTCAGGAACCCCAGCCTCCCCATTGCCTTTCCACATTTCTTCCACCCTTCATTCAAGAGGCATCCATAACCTCGAATTTCCCCTCGTGCCACGCACGTCCCAGACGGAAAATTTTTCCCCAGCTTCTCCGACTTCGAGGGGACCTAAAACAAATTTAGCCCTTAAAAGGTCCCCACGATAACGTTTATATCTTTTCCTCCAACTTACCTCCTAGGTCGGACTCGAAAGAAATTTCTTTGCGGAAGAAGTCTCTTCAATAAGGTGTATCTTTTTTCCTTCCCCCCCTTTTTTATTACTCTTCAATTTCTCAACACCCTTCGCATCGTCTCAAGAAGTTTCATCTGAAGGAACCGTGTATACTTCTTGCACCTCCACCATGGTTACGTGCACGAAACGTGCATTCCACAATTCTGGGTGTATTGGGGTGGTGCTTCACCTGGAGGAAGGAACGTCTTCACTATTTCCAGGTGAGAAAACCGGGACAAAACGTGAGGTTCTTCGCGATTCGGCCTCCCTGTCGAGGGAGGGAAATTGAAGAAGGCACCTCTAAAGAGTCGAGGGATCCATCTTAGGCTCGGGGCTATTTAATTAACGCGCCGGTTCTGCTAACTAAATGCGCGCGGCGAAGGCGGAATTGGAGAAGCGCTAATTATCGCGCTAAGGTGGGCGGCCAGGTGAGAGAGAGAGAGGAGGAAATAGCTTAAATGCCACGCGAGATTCGCCACTCGGCTCGAGGGACCTTTTTCTTGACTTCCGGCCTCCTACAGTTCGTCCTGGGACTTCGTTGCTGAATGGGGTGGCGTCATTCGTTCCCTGGAGTCATCCGGCTGGATTCACTTCCTTGAGTACCGTCATCGCGACATTGCAGGGATTTCTGGATCTTCATCCTCTTGGAAGGTTCTTCAGTTTTAGGTAGAAATGTTGGGTGGGTGGCATCACTCTGCAGCATCCCTTTTCCTGGCTGGGACTTTAACCCTTTGCGGTCGTATGTCTACTCTCAGCCACCAAAAATCTCTTGATCTTGGGAAAATGCGACCGCAATGGGGTTAATTTTAAATTTGAGAAAGCTACGCTTCGCCTCTTTTTCATTTGGGATGTCTTCCAACTTTGGATGGAGGTAGAAGGACTGTGGCACCTCCCAAAAATTTCGCTCTCTGTCCAGCGGGTCGTTTGCTGATCTACAGTGGGATTCGCTTATCATCATCACGTGGGGATTTTCTGGACTTTACGGGGTCCAGTGAAATCCTCCATTGAATTTAAGAGAATTCTGCAATTCTACATTTTTCCCAATCAAAAGATCCATCTCTCTATCATGAAGATGTCATGAACACACACGGTTCCTTTTTGTTGTGGTGCCCACATATCTCCACAAAATAAATGTACCATATTAACTTTACCGTCAGTTTAATTTCCCCCAAAAAATATAGCGTTCCTCCAGATCCTCCTAGTTCCTTTTAGCCAGTGGGGATCTACTTTTGCACCACCTCCCGAAAAATTCCCTTCCTCACCAGCCGGGCGTTAGCTAATCTACAATAGGATTTCCCATCATCATCACGCATGGATTTTCTGTCTTTCATGGGGTCCAGTGAAATCCTCCATTGAATTTAAGAGAATTCTCCAATCCTACGTTTTTCCCAATCAAAAGATCCATCTCTCTATCATGAAGATGTCATGAACACACCACTATCATGAACACACACGGTTCCTTTTTGTTGTGGTGCCCTAATATCTCCACAAAATAGATACACCATATTAACTTTACCGTCAGTTTAATTTTCCCCCAAAAATATAGCGTTCCTCCAGTTCCTCCAGAACCTCCTAGTTCCTTTTAGCCAGTGGGGATCTACTTTTGCACCACCTCCCGAAAAATTCCCTTCCTCGCCAGCCGGTCGTTAGCTAATCTACAGTGGGATTCACTTATCACGCGGGGCGTTTTCCCGGCTTTCAGGGCAGCCGGGGAGGGCCTCGTTTGAGTTTCAAAGAATCTCGAATTCTGGGCTTTTCACGAGTAGGAAGGTAGGTTAAGGGCCGGGCTGTATGCCCGCTCTGTATGCCCGACGGTAATGAGTACTATTCAGTTTATTCGGAGGTAAGTTGCGGCCCTAGCGAGTATGCCTTCAACGAGACGAGACGCGAGCGATCTACCTGGATAAAATGGGCAACATTCAATGCCCGACTTTTGCCCTTTTTCTTTCGCACTCCTGCTTCGCTTTCTTCCCCGCTTTTGCGTCTGCTGCATCTGCTGCATCAGCTGCACTCGCCAATCCAAAAGCGAGATCCCGAGCCAGCCTCGCTCTAGAATCGCAAGATCTGTAAATGGTACCAATCCCTCTTTTTACCCGAAACTGACGAAGCTGGCGGAACTCTGCAGCCATTTTCTCCCTCATCTTCAATCGAAGTCGAATTGTTTGTAACTTTGCCACATGGTTTAGGAGACCCTAAGGCAGGTCCTGAAACCCGCAGGATTTCATTTTTATTGAAAAATGAACAAAATAGCTATAAACAAATTATCTTAAAATTGAAATTTCGTGGGCGACAAGACCTTCCTTATAGTCTCTGTTTTTACATTGTAATTAAATGTACCAAATTGTTTGTAACTTTGCCACATGGTTAAGGAGACCCTAAGGCAGGTCCTGAAACTCGCGAGATTCCATTTGTAATAAAAAATTTTGAAAATAGCTATAAACAAATTATCTTAAAATTGAAATTTCGTGGACGACAGGACCTTCCTTATAGTCTCATTTTTCACATTGTAATTAAATGTACCAAATTGTTTGTAACTTTGCCACATGGTTAAGGAGACCCTAAGGTAGGTCCTGAAACTCGCGAGATTTTATTTTTAATGAAAAATTTTCAAAGTACTTATAAACAAATTATTTAAAAATTGAAATTTCGTAGGCGACAGGACCTTCCTTATAGCTCCTGTATTCACATTGTATGATATTTGAAACGGTACACCCAGTTTCGTAGGAAAGATTCATAAATTCGTCCCACGCCACTTTCATGTCGCCTTAACGTACGTATAGAATTTTGATAAAAAACAAAAAATCTCGTTTGATGCCGTCTAGAATTCCGGGCCGTGTCTTCTATCCAATTCCGTTCCTCGTTTCCATGTTTCCCGAGAGGGGGAAACGTTTTAATATGTAAATAGGACGTGAGCGAAGAAAAGAACTGTCAGAAGCCTGAAGCGCGGAAGGCAAGTTTGGTTATAAATGCGTTTGTTTAGTATTTCGTAAATGCAAGAGATGGCGCGCCGAGCTAGCGAAGAGTACCGAGAGCTCGTTTAATTTTTTTCCGATGTGTACTGACATTCGATTTAAAAAATGGAGAGCAATGCGCTGTTTCTTATTCTTTGTGCGTCCGAGATGGGGTATTGTTATTCCTCCCAGTTTGCGGATGTCTTTGCCATTCAATTAATCGTAATGACACGTGATTCGTCATGCAACAGCCTTAATGCATTCCCAACGTATGACGTGAAGTATACAGAACTTCATCGAGAATCTTTGTTGTCTCGGCTTAATGACGGACGCATCATTTGCATACTCGTTAGTGTTTCTGCATAAGTGTGTTTCCGTATTCACATCGGCTGCCCTGATTTTTTTTTTGGGTGTGCAGGAGTCTGAAGAACCGCAGTGAAATTTGATCTTTGTTTTTTTGAGGTTACAGAGTGTGGCGTTGTTTTTCAGGCTTAAAAATGAATTCCTATATGAACAGTATTTCCCATTTTGAGGTTAGGATATCGTGCTAGGACCAGGAAGCAGAGGGTGGCGTTGCTTTGGAGGTTTAACCCTTTGCAGACGGGACTTTTCCATTATAAGGGCCTTTGGGCGGCTATTTGGCGACATTCATCCGCGAAGGATTAAAAATGAATTCCTATATGAACAGTACTTCCCATCTTGAGGTTAGGATATCGCGCGAGGACGCGAAAGCAGAGGGTGGTGTCCATTCCCACGGAAAACTGGGAAGAAAGTTGGAAAGGAGTCGACCAGGACGTTCAGGGGTTGTTTTCCCCGGAAGTCGGTCAAGGCTCCGTACAAGCTCGCATCCGCTATTCAGATCCGAGTTAAAAGCTTCCTCGGAAGTTCGCCGGGTATCTAGACGAGCCTAGAAGGGTCCGGAGGAGACCGTGTGCCAAGAGATGGAAGTTGAATGGCAAACTTCTTATCGGTGTATTCCGGGAGTACATCCACGGTAACTTGGCAGTCGCTTATACTTCGGCCGCCTTCTCCAGGACGGTAACATTGTTCTACAGGCGCATTAGTGGCCCCGATGTGCACCAGGAGGAGGAACCTTCGTGCCACGTACTTCGCCCAAGTTTCGGGCCCCAGACTTTTGCTCTCGCGACAGACGCAAGAAGCCCACCTTCGTCGGGTAATTAGACCTGCAAAACGGCTGCCGGAGTTGTAACTCTCCAGGGCGGTGGCACTTTTTCCGCAAACAGATTTCCACGTCGGTTACAGGCCAATCTTGCTCTTCCGAGCGGCGCTTCTTTGTCGATTCGAGCTGTTAGGTTGACCAAATGTTCATGTAATGTTGCTTAGCGGATGATGTACGATGTATCTTGATAGCTCATCATTCCCTGTTCCAGTTGGGATGCCGTCCATGGAACCTGAGCCTGATCAGCATGATCGTCCTGGCCTTCTCCAACATGTTGCTGACCTTCCTCTTGCTGCAGTCCGAGAACTGTCGGTCATCAAGTTCCGGAGACTACGTCCAGGAAACTAACGGCGTGACGGAGTGGGACCTGGGCTCGAAAAGTGAGACCCGCCAGGACGAGGAGGTCCAGGTCTCCCAGCAGTGTTCCACCCACGAGTTCGTAGAAGACGGGGACATCCTCAGGATGGACCCGAAGCTGGGGAGATGGGATGCTCGCCGGATCTACAAGACCTTCGACGGGGTCCTGACAGGGTCCCTATTCCCCAGACTGTCCGAGACCCACAAGGTCTGCTTGGCGACCCAGAGCTCCGTGGAGAGGCTGCACTCCATAGTCCAGGTCGCTCATCACTGGACAGGTCCCATATCTCTGGCCCTATATGCAGCTGGTGACGACGAATTCGAGGTGCTACAGAGGTACCTGGCCTACCTCAGGAAATGCTACGCTCCTATCAGGGAGAGGATCTTCGTCTCGTTGGTGCTTCCCAAAGCTCGGCTCCCCAGGAGGCAGCCCAGGAGCTTCGACATCCCCGACTCCGAATTGGACTGCGCCAGTCCGGAGTACATCCTGAAGGGTCTGCTGAAGAGGATACCCAGTCAGCACAACGTTTGGAGGGCGCAGAACGTGTATCCTCAGAATCATCTCCGGAACCTAGCCAGGAAGAACTGCCAGACTGATTATGTATTCCTCACGGATGTCGACGTCATCCCTAGCTATAACTTGACCAGGACCCTGGACAGCTTCCTGAGGTCCTCGGACACCTGCGATAAGTGTGCCTATGTCATCCCGACCTACGAGCTCGACACCAGGATCAGGTTCCCCCAGAACAAGTCGGAGTTGGTCAGGCTGGCCAAGAAGGGACTGGCTAGACCTTTCCACGAGAAGGTCTTCATCCATAATCAGTTCGCCACCAACTTTTCCAAGTAAGGGCCTAAACTTGAAGAATGATGCGTTGGGTCTTTCCTGATGACCCATCTGACTCATCGCAGTGATTCTGCTTTTCTCGATTACAAAATCGGAGATGCTGGATGGGTTCCTATTTGTGTCGAGTAAAAAGGGAATTTCAATGGTCACTTGCACGCTATCATCAATGGCCCGCGTTTTATCGGCTGCTTTGGACCTCTTCTAGGTGGATCCTCGACGTCTCTCCGGGTTTCTTCGGCAACAAGGATCACCTGAAAACCGGGAAGGTCTACGTGAGTCACGACGTGACCAACTTTGAGCTATTCTACGAGCCCTTTTACGTCGCTAAGGACACCGTCCCTTCCCACGACGAAAGGTTCATGGGGTACGGCTACACCAGGAACACCCAGGTGAGTCGCAACATGTTTCCTGATTACGCGCAAGGAAAAGAAAAGCGAGCTTTCGGGTCTTAAGGTGGTACGAAAGGAGTCAGCCCATACATATCTGAGATATCAAATCCTTGGTAAAGTATTCCCCATATTGGGGTACCGATTCGTTTGAAGCTTCACCACGTGAAAGTAGGTCCCGAAACTCATGGAATTTCATTTTCTTCATGAAAAATTTCTTTACTTTCATCCGCTCAGGAAATCTCGCAAAAGAGAACAGTCAGCTGGTCATTCAACGACGGTGCTTTGCGCGCGAAAATCCGGGAAAATATTGAAATTCGCGAATGTCGAGAGCTCGAAGCTTGTTTCAGAGTAGTCGTGATATTCTCTATGTACATGTCTACCAGCCTTGGTACCGAATGCCCGTCAATTTCGCGAATGTTGGCAGGCATGATGAGCGCGCTCCATCGTGTTGTGCGTTTTCCCATAAGCAATTCCTATCAGAGGATATCAGAGCAGATGCAATATGTGGCGGGAATTCAAAAAGGAAAGAGGGGCATACGGGGGGGGCATGCAAATTAACGAAGAGTGGAATGAGCATAAAGAATGTACAGCGAAGAGAAAGATATGAAAAAGGACCACGAGGCAGGATGGAAGTTGGTAATCAAAGTTTGCGTTCCATCGGTTGAATTATTTTGGATCGAAGCAGAAAGATGGAGATGGGATGCTGGGGTAATAACCAGACCTCTTTGATCAATTACCACATATCTGTATTGTAGATATCTCCCAGGGAACTTCGAAGCAATTAGAATGATCACTTGAATAAGTGGACTTGGTTGTTTCGAAGAGGGCTGCATCGAGCACTTATGTTGCTTCGATGAGGATTGTATCGAAGACTTATGTTGCTCCGAAGAGCAGCGAACACTTATAATGTTATAAAAAAAGATTGCGCAGAAGACCTGAATTGCTTGGAAGAGAGTTACATGAAACACTTATATTGCTTCGAAGAGGATTGTATCGAACACATATGTTGCTCCGAAGAACAGCGAACACATATGTTGCTCTGAAGAACAGCGAACACATATAATGTTACAAAAAATATTGTACAGAAGACCTGAATAGCTTGAAATCGAGTAACATGAAACATTTATGGTGCTTCGAAGAGAATGACATCGAACACTTATGTCGCTTCGAAGAGAATGCCTCCGAACACCTATTTAGGATATATTTCTCCAAATCTGGCGTATAATTTCCTGCAGATATTAAATGTTTCTCTTCCAAGCAGCCTGTAGGGCAATTTTTCGGACATAAATTAACTCTAAATAGTTCGGTTAAAGTAGGGAACAGTTCGGAAAAGCGTTAAACGGCCGAGAGATGCAGAGTTGAACGCCAGGTTCGATAAACCGTCGGCCGGTTTTGCATGCGAGGCGACATTAATTCAATTTCATATTATCGTTTCCACTTCGCGTTATGGAACTACGCAAGCTCATTCCGCAAAACAAGCATTATGCGATTTTAACTCGATACATCGCCCGGTAGTTTCGAGCTGGCGATTGCATTCTCACGTGTCAGCACTCGGCGGGCTCGGATGTTGAAGGCGGGAGGGAAAGAAAGGGGTTGGGAATTAATGGGGAGGAGAGACAAGGGGATGTATTAGACGATAGAGACGATACCTCTATATCGAACCGCGTTATCAATTATGCAGAATTTCGCAGCTGCGCAAGGAGAGATTTGAGCACCGAAATGTCACAATGCTCCCATTCGATTCGGCGCGTTAATTGGAATTAGTTGTTCCTCTCTAAAGACGGTAAAGTTTCCGAAATTAAGGCGAAGTGAAACTCCCTTCAAACCCAGTCGATTCGAATGCAACACTTTTTTTTAAGAGTATCAGACCAAACTGTCCGAAACTTTACTATTCCGTTTATAGATGATCGATTTGGGTGTTAACGCGATATGAAAGTGGCATCTATATTCCGGATTTGCAATTGAAAAATCCACAAAATTAAGGATAAATTCACATAGACGCGTTGTAGAAACACACATGGGTGGTTTTCAATTAGAGCGAATTGATCGAAAGAGACGGATTAAAGATCGCTATTCCTGACGTGTCGTTTCTTAAAATCGCGCAAAGGAGTAAGTTTCCATCCGGAATTTCGCAGTCGTTGGGGCGAGGGCAGGAAAACCCGGCAGTGCTTTCGAGGTTCGGTGGAAATAACGAAATTCCATCGCGGTGGAAATCCGCGCAGGCGACGTCTACCTCCCATCGTGTATTCGCGAAACGAGCTATGCCCTGCCGTCAGCAATAAAACGGGTGTAAATCTATGTGGAACGTACTCGCGGTGCCACACGAGTACGTGGAGGCACACACAAGGGAGACTGCGATACACCCACGTGTGTGAAATGTATCGACTCGGTACGCCCACGTGTGTGTATCGCTCTGCCACACCCACATGTACGTATCCTCCGGATACCCCCAAGTCCACATAAAGTTCCACACGTACATAAAGTTCCCCCTGCCCGCCTTAACACAAGAGTTCCGATGTTTCCGTTGTGTTTGATGGATTTTTGTCCGGTTAAAAAGTGGTTTTTCCGAATGCGCAAGGGTTCCTAAAGGAGGAACTGCCTGAAGATTGTACACCAGAGGCTCCGTGTGTGTGGAGAAGGCGTCCACGTCCGCTGTTGTACATCTACATGCACTTATGTGCCCCTCTGATACATTCATGTGTGTGTGTGCACCGTCTGGGTACAACCACGTTTACGGATTCTCGTGGTGTGTCCACATGCATCATCCTGGTGCGTCCTGGTGTTAGCACACATATCCTGGGGCTACCACACACATCCGGGCCCGACCATACACCTACCAGGGTGGCACCACCACACGAACTGCTCGTAGATCCTTTACCACACACGGTGGAGGTGCCAAAGTTACATCGGTGTTCACACCGGCCCTCTGCGGTTCGTTCGCACAACATTCACTCCCCGCGGAGGAGCGAGAACGAATATATCGCCCCTTTCTCTCCGTCGTTTCCCTTTACGGGCGGGACTTTCTTCCCTTTGCATACCCACAACTCGACCCTGGGGCTCTCCGTACGTCTCGTACCTTGCGCTTTTTTACGACTCGAAGACGACCGGCAGACGTGCGACCTACCTCACGTTGCATCCCCGAGGGTCCACGGAACTTCCCGAATTTCCCCCGATTTTATTACTCAACGTTTCTCTCCCGAATAACCAGATGGCACTTTATTTTAGAAGTCCCCAGTTGGGTGGATATCTCCTTTACGCGCGATGTTTATAAATTCCTGGGTCTCTCCCAGCGATGTCCACCAGAATGACTGATGCTGATGACGGGACCGATGGGCATGCTGTCTTCAGCACCACCACTTCATCTTCGAAGTGGTGGCTGGGACCCATTGAAGTATTAGGTTGAGGAGGAAGTTCCTAAAGATGAAGTGGGTGGCTGGACCCCATCGAAGTATCAGATTGAGAAGAAAGTTCCTAAAGATGAAGTTGGTGGCTGGTGTCTTCCATTTTTACAAGCTCCATCCAATTATCAACGCGTGATCGCCATCAAGCCCACAAGTCCTACCTCCACCTTAAGACCGGTAATTCAATCGACAGGGTTCACCTTCGCTATGCAATTATCAATATGCTAATGGAAATTTATCATGAAGCACACAGTTTCTCCCTCCACGTGAGAATCAATAGTTCAATCTCCAGAGTTCACCTCCACCCGGAAACATTTCCCCAGCACATTAGTCCTCTATTTTCGCAACCGCGGTATGTATAGGGACCCTGCAACTGCAACGGTAGGGACGGCTTTAATCCGGCGTTAATTCAGCGCAGCTGCACCTTGGATTCGTTGATCGGATCAACGGCGCCTTGAAGGCCGGATAACGGGCAACAATTTAAATTATCTCCGCGATAATGGAGGGCTTTCGCGTGCCCCTCGTAAAAGGGTCGACCGGGTTAACCATCCCGCTCCTGATCACTTGTGTGCACCTGCAGCTACAGGTGCACGTAGCCTGAGCCCCACGTGGTCGAGGGTCCAACACCAGCTTCGAGCTAAGTGGTCGTACGTGCGATTGCGGCTTAAGGTGTTGGTGCTGGTGTTGATGCTGGTCCTGGTGTTGGCCTTCCTGGTCCTGGTGTTGGTCCCGTTGGTGGGATCTGCACGTCCCTGCGTCCCTTTCCGCTGCACCTCTTTCGCGCCCCTTCGAGCTCCAGAGGGTGAGATAAGTGGCCGCACACCCGCTAGGGGAAGACACCTTATTCTCGGGGATTTACACCGACGTGCGATCGCATAAAACTCAATTATCAGATTTACCCGCCGTTCCTTCGGCCCGCCTCGCATTCCTGTCGGTTCCACCCCTTTTCCGAGTAACGGCGACAAAAATTATGCCAGCCCCTCCTTCCGCCATATTTCTTCGCCGCCCTTCTGATGTATGGAACGGGTAAATGATGTCGGCCACCCTTGCTCCATGATTACCTGGTGCGGTGAGTTGTCGTCCTCTGGAAACGGGCATTCCGTTTTACGATCGATTGCTCTGCCGTCTTTGGTTTCCTACTTAGAATTACTTTGCAATTATTTCCTACCTAGAAATGTTTGGAGGTGATCGCCTCCAAGGTTTGCTTTTCAACTATTCCCTTGAAATTTCTTTTTCCTATTGACATATCTTGCAGCGTCGAGGATCGCAATGAAGAAAACGACATGCCTCAACTTATTAGAATACCCATTATTGCATCAAACCAAGAACATTGTTGGGCATCAGCTCCTTGAAATCGCAAACCCACTCCATCGACGTTAAAGAGACATTACATGGCCCATCTTTGTTGTGTATGATCATTTTTAAAGATGCACGATGAACAATAAGACTGAGCATCACAATTAAGAAAACGACCAGCTCCAATTTCTTAGGAGAACCATTATTGCATCAAACCAAGAATATTGTTGGGCATCAGCTCCTCGAAATCGCAAACCCACTCCATCGACGACAAAGAGACATTACATGATCCATCTTTGTTGTGTATGATCATTTTTAAAGATGCACAGGCCACCCATCATTGCACCAAACCAAGAATATTGTTGGGCATCAGCTCCTCGAAATCGCAAACCCACTCCATCGACGACAAAGAGACATTACGAACATCACCCACGTGGCGCGCCGTTGTTACGTGGGATTATTCTCGAAGACGCACGGCGCGTGAACAATAAGACCCAGACTGTCTGTCTGTCTGTCTGACGGGTCGACTGTCTGTCCGTAGACCTCTCCCAGGAAACCGGAAACCGGAGCATTACCGGCCTGTCGCAATCCTGAGAAATCCAACGCCTGACGGGACCTCCAGGTCGTGGGTGTCGCCGCGTCTTCGTGGGTGGCTGGGTGGCCCCCGAAGTGGGTGGTGGGTGGGTGGGTGGGTGGCCCCCGAAGTGGGAGGGTGACACGCCTCGCGTTTATTACGCACTCGACAGGGCGAGAACTGTCCCGAGATCTCGATCAGCGGAAAGGAGGGGATCGCCTCGTAAAACTCGGGAATGGCCGCCATTTTCCTCGATTCCCTCTACATAGATTTATTTTTGATGGCCCGCGATATGGCGGATAGCGTTATGCCAGAGTACTCGACGAGGGGTTGCTACTCAAGGAAGACGAAACGAAGAAATGAATCCAGAGTGTCTTTCTGCTGTATATGTGCATTTGGCGCGAGACTCTGTCGAGATTTTTCATGCGGATGAATTTTAAATCAGCGCTTATTGGGCGATGATAATTCCCTTAAAAGTCGTCGAACGAGGAACCATCACCCAAGGAAGACGAAACGAAGAAATGAACCCAGAGTGCCTCCTTGCCGATGGGGTGCATATGTGCATTTGGCGCGAGACTCTACAGAGAGGTTTCATAGTTTGAATTTTAATTCCACGCTCATTGGGTGACGATGGCTCTCTTATGTCAGTCTCGTATTTCCTATTCTGAAAAATGAATTCCATCGGTAGAAATGTCCTGGGAATTTCGTTGTCGCGGATTGTGCTTCGATGATTAATCGTCTCCTATCTCTTCTTCTTGATTTTCATGGATCTACGAGACGTTATTTAGATTGGATTAATATTCTAAAAAATGAATTCCATCGGTAGAAATGTCCCAAGGTACCGGAAATCATGAAATTGGGCGAATTTCGTTATCGCGGATTGTGCTTCGGTGATTAATCGTCTCCTATCTCTTCTTCTTGATTTGCATGGATCTACGAGACGTTATTTAGATTGGATTGATATTCTGAAAAATGAGTTCCATCGGTAGAAATGTCCTGGGAGTTTCGTTATCGCGGATTGTGCTCCGATGATTAATCGTCTCCTCCTATCTCTTCTTCTTGATTTGCGTAGGTCTACGAGATGTTCGTCGCGGGGTATCAGTTCAAAGTCTTGTCTCCGGTTTTCACGGGACACTGGGGCCTCCAATCGAAAAGGGGTAGACCAGCTTGGCGAGAGAGGCAGAACAACTTCAACAGGAACCTCTTCGAGGCCTTCAAGAAGGAGGTCTTCGCGAGGTACATGAGGGACCCCTTAAAGCTGATAAAGACCCAAAAGTCTGATAGGAAGTCGCTGAAGGTCCACTAGGGTACTCCAAAATATTAGGGTGTCTGATGAGTTCCTTCCGGTCCATGTTCAATTCGTAAAAAATGAAAAGGAAGAAACATGTATTTATTGCGTAAAAACAAGAATAGGACGAAACATGTATTCATTTCATAGAAAAATAAAAGGAAGAAACTTGGAGACATGGAGAAAAGTTGATATGAATATTTTCACCTAGTGGCATGTGTACATTTAAAAAAAAAAAAAAAAAGAAAAGGAAGAAACATGTATTTATTTCATAAAAAAAAGAAAAGGAAGAAACATGTATTCATTTCGTGAAAAAAGGACGAAACATGTATTCATTTCATAGAAAAATAAAAGGAAGAAACTTGGAGACATGGAGAAAAGTTGATATGAATATTTTCACCTAGTGGCATGTGTACATGTCACTTTAATATATCACCTTAATGCACTCTGAATTTCAGGGATCGCGTTAAGAGGACCTCTGAGGACCTTTTTAGAGGTTTAACATTCGAGCCGAGGATTTTCGGCTCCCACCTTCGCAGGATCTGGAATGGCGAAAACTCCTCCCGGTTTTAAATTCCTCTCAGATATTTCACTAATTTCTCTGAAGTTCCATTAATTCCCCCCGGAGGTCCTCGAATTAAAAATGGCGCCGACGACTTAATTGGATATTTTCGCGACCCGGAGGAATATATTCCGCGAGGATAACAGAAATCTCCTCGCTAATTCGGGGACCGGACTAATCTCGTTTTGATCTCCCATAATCTGGCCTAATCTGGAGCAATCTAATGGCGGATTTCTCCTCCTGGACCAGTCGGGGTCGCTTTCAATTAGGCTCTACGTTTTGCTGATCTCGTGGAATCTTCCGGCCCTTCCGCTGCGTCTCCGCCGAATATCCGGTTGGCTTCTATCCGCGGAAAAATATTCCCTCGAATTAAGGTGATATTCTATATTTTCTATATATGTATTTTTTTATTCTATATATTTTATTGCATGTATCTTATTATATGGCACGCATGAACTTATCTAATTTTTATTTTTTTCTGCTGAAAGAAAATCATCTTGCCTCTTTCCACAGAATATGAACAGGAAAAACTGGGTTTTTCCTTTTTTAACATATCAATGGAATTTCATTTTTCATCAGAAATATGTATTCTTGGATCTAGTCGGGGACAAATACAAGAATTGTCATATAAAAAATGAAATTCCATTAACATTCGATTTTATGAGAGTCATATCATGCATGATCTTATCTAATTATTATTTTTTTCTGCTGAATGAAAATCATCCTGTTTCCTTCTAGAGAATATGAACAGGAAAAACCAGGTTTTTCCTTCTTCAACATGCCAATGGAATTTCATTTTTCAACAGAAATTTAAAAAATGGCGCCTGTCTCCAGGCTGTGGTTGACACTCCAGTGGCCCTGCAGTCATCGTACACCTTTAATATTAATCTGGGGAGTGCTCTTTTGAACGATATAATAATAGGCTTCGCTACAGGCGTCCCTCTCCGGCGATGTCGAGACGGCCATTCATCGTTGCCTCTTTCAATGAGGCCTCCACCTTAGCGCATCTTCGAATTCGCCAGTGAAATAAGGTCGGCTCTTTTTTATCTAGAAAGCATCTTCCAGTCGGCCTTAAATGGCCGAAGAACGGAAGTACAATGAAAGTGTTCTTTTCCGAAGACCCCTTGAACACGGAGCCATTTCGACATATGGTCGAAATTCGTCTGACCGTGCAGGCGAAATTGGACCAAACGTCGGGCTCATAGTATCCGAAGGGTTGATGCCGTCCATCACTTGTTCCTGAATCATCCTGCCGATTATAATAGGAAATGAAAGGCAATCGGTTCTCAATGGTGATCCATTTCACTCATTCCCAAGGGAATATCCTCGATATTAATTATGAAACTACCTAGGAGAAATAATTCATTCAGGCCGAAGAAAGGTAAGAAGAGTTCGGCATGGAATTCGGATGTCCCGGAAAGGTCGGGGATTTCAAGCGATTCCGAAGAAAAACACGAAGAGGGTGGAAGTACTCATCCCTCCGGAAGTTCGGGTTATTTAACCGGAAACTCATCCCGGTCACCATTAAGGGAGCACTCGATGAGCTCGCAATTGGTTTAATGCCGAATCGGCGCTTCCAGGATCCTCTTCTGGGATCAAACGATCCCGATCGCTCTTTCGGCATTTCCTCGAGTTTCCGTTCCCGATGCGTTTCCGGGGCTCCCGGTAATCCTCTCGAGGGATTTTCGAGTGTCAAATATTTGCGGCCGAGCTTGCGATCTCTTACGGGCTGGACCGGAAGCGGAAGGCGGGTGCGGGTAATCAAAAGTTCGGAGCCGCTATCATGGAGGTCCCGGCTCCCAGCCTCCCTCGGGAGGAAGTAAGGAGAATCGCTTTGTAATTGATAGAAGTGTTTGTTCCCGTTTGTAAATAGCATTCCATTAGTGCGAGCATGAACTGCGAACCCCAAGTTCTGGACTTGTCTTATCAGACTTTGGTTTGTCAGGACGATTAAAAATGTTGCTATCGAAGGGATGTGTCTTTGGAATTGAAGTTTCTCTGTATTTGGGCTTATCAAAGTGATGATAATAGGCCGATTAAAGAGGTCGCTATCGTAGGGATGTGTCTTTGGGATCGAAATTTCTCTGTATTTCGGCTTATCAAAGTGATGATAATAGGCCGATTAAAAATGTTGCTATCGAAGGGATGTGTCTTTGGGATCGAAATTTCTCTGTATTTCGGCTTATCAAAGTGATGATAATAGGCCGATTAAAGATGTTGCTATCGTAGGGATGTGTCTTTGGAATTGAAGTTTCTCTGTATTTGGGCTTATCAAAGTGATGATAATAGGCCGATTAAAGATGTTGCTATCGAAGGGATGTGTCTTTGGAACTGAAGTTTCTCTGTATTTCGGCTTATCAAAGTGATGATAAAAGGCTTAAGGTGATATGAAAGTGTGTACAGTGTACTCGTTTATAAAATTTGACACTTGCATTAAATAGGGTTTATTTTCCCTTGTCCACACAGATATCTGTATATTCAACTAAACAAATGCACTTCCAGTTCCTCCGCAATTATGTTTTCAATCTTTTTTAATCAACTAGCCGCACGTTGGTGCAACCGAACAGTTTACTCGATAAATTGGCAATTTGTCGAGTAAACTGTCCGGTTGTTCGACAATCAATTACCAATGCCCATTGTACCCGTTTCGCGGAATCTAATTGCTTTCATTTTTTAATCGAACGTATCGCTCTCTTTTTCGGGGCTTTTCGTTCCACGAGAGAGGTCGCATTTGTCCGGTGGAGGTTCGAACAGCTCCAAAAATGCCTACCTCGAAATAGGTGAAATTCCCGGAGCTTTGACGAAATTCCTGGCACGGATCTCTCGGAAAGGCAGGCATCACATTCGCGGAACGCGAAGCGAATGGCTACGTTGTTAATGGCGGAATTTCGAAAATCGTACATCCCGTACTAGTATCATTACGCTCAGTTATCGAGAGTTAAGGTGACGTGAAATACTCAATGTATATCCTGCAAGTGATGATTCACTTTCATATCCCTTTAATTTTACACAGCAACATTATTTTCCGCTCAATGTATATCATGCGATTTTTGGTTCACTTTCATATCACTTTAATTTTTTCTAGCAAGGAAATTTTCCGCTCAATGCATATCATGCGATTTTTTATTTACTTTCATATCCCTTTGATTTTGCACAGCAACATTATTTTCCGCTCAATGTATATCATGCGATTTTTGGTCTACTTTCATATCACTCTAATTTTTCCTACCAAGGAAATTTTCCGCTCAATGTATATCATGCGATTTTTTATTTACTTTCATATCCCTTAAATTTTGCCGAGCAACATTATTTTCCGCTCAATGTATATCAAGCGATTGTTGCTTTACTTTTCTATCATTTTAATTATGCCCAGCAAGGAAATACTTCGCTCAATGTATATCAAGCAATAGCTGATATACTTTCATATCCCTTAAATTTTGCACAGCAACATTACATTCCGCTCAATGTACCTGTATATCATGCGAGTGTTGATTTCCATCGCACGTCGTTCGGCGCGGCGGAATTTTTGATTAAGCGTCTCTGGGAGGAAAAATATTTTTAATTTCGCATAATTAACGCGCTCGCGGGGGGTTTGCAACGGAGGGCGTCGCTGGCGTCGCTGCCGTCGCGACGCCCGGTGGAAAGAGACGGAGCGACCCGCCAGGGCGGCGCTTTCTCCCGACTCGGGAAACTCTCGGCGAGCACTTTTGTTAATTAAATGCCGTTGTTCGGTTCAGCTTGGCTTTTTAATCAAGTTATTGTTTAAGCAGCGCTTACTAACAAAGGACCTCTCGAGCGAGTTAAGTTAAAGACCGGGCTGCGTAAACATATCGGACCCGCCCTAATTAGAGCCAATTTCCGCAGCGTTTCGGCCGCATTGTCTGCCGTTGTAGCGACCGGCGAATTCATTTCCGCACTTTTCTCTCCGCACCTCCACTTTAAGGCGATACGAAAGGCGCCGAGAAACATAATCGACCGCGATGAAAGGAAATTCTATGGGAGACATCAATGCCCTCCCGTCCTGCACAGGCGATGTCGTATCTGCAGGGGAGGCATTGTACGTGCCGAAATTAAGAAAGCGAGGCTTAAGTCCTGAAGAAATAAATTGTCCTTCTGGGAAGGTTTGGAAATGTCTGCGACTTGATGGTTTCCATGTGAGTCTAGAGCGACAGAAGGGCGCCCTTAAAGAAGAGACCTCTAAACATCGAAAAGGGAGACGAGCGTCTTGAAAGCGCTTAAGAATTAAATCGTCTTCTCGGAAGGTTTGGAAAAGTCTGCAAATTGATGGTCCAGAGCGACAGAAAGGCGCCCTTAAAGAAGGGACCTCTAAAGCATCGAAAACGGGAGACGAGCGCCTTGACCACGAGGGTTATATGGCGGTCCTCTATCCTTGGCGGAGAGGTTATGTTGGCGCGAAGCGTAGTCGAATTGATTTTTTAACCGATCTAAATCTAATTCTAAATTAAACCTACGGTATTGGATCGATCGAGGACCATCCAGTTTCGCAGACGAGGGCCCGATCACTCTTGTATCCGAGTGACGCGTCACGTTTCGTCGCTTCGACGGAATTCCAAGGATTTTCAATTCCCGACGACACCGACGTAAGGACGATCGGTCTAGAGACGTGCAGATTCCACATCAGCGCCACGCGGAACATTCTCGAAGTGTCGCATCGTCTCGTGCGGATTCGCTTTTACACATCGCAGTGGCCTTCCATGGGAATTGTTTCCCGGAGAAGGATGCTATACGTCGTTTCCACACATTTAATTTATACCGCGACAATAATTCCTCCTCCTTAAGGGGAGGATAAGTCCTTAAGGGGATGCGAAACTGGCATCCGAGGAGCCAATCGTTCATGAAACTTTTCTCCGAGCTGAGTATGCCGAATTGTTTTAAACTTTACCATCCGAATATGGAGACTGTAAGGAAGGTTTCGACACCAATGAAATTTCATTTTTGGAAAAAAATATCTATCTTCAGGGGTTTTGAACGAGCGTGAAGGGGTGACACGCAGAGAACGGATGTGTGGAAGAATCCTAAGGCATTTAATTTTCAACCCTTATCAAGACTGGACATATGTGATAGGAGAGACATAGAGAGGAGACTTCTCTCTTTCTCTATCGGGATTTCATCCCGTAATAGCGGCGACGGATGAATTGAAATAATCAGGTGGAGTCGTAACGTCAATTTGCATACAAGGACTTGGGCAGAGTGCTCCGACGATCTTCTCCTGAAAGGACTCTGATTGCGAGCAATTTTCCTCTTCTTCGAATTTCCGTGGAAAAATTACTCAACTGCGTAACAACAATAATTACTCTCTGGGTTGCCTTTACATATCCGCGGTGCATGTGTAGACGTATTCCCATACGTTTCATGGACTTTTATGCATTTCATATTCAGGACTAAATTTCATGTTTTATAGAGAAGCATCCATAGACGAGCCTAATTATTCTAGGATACATATTACCATAATATGGACAGCGTATGCAGCATATGCAGTAATGCATCTCCGCACGAACCTAATTAAAGCATCAACAATTCCCATTACCATTAAATTAACAATTCAATTAAATCAACGAAAGTGGTATCATCAATGGCCGTCATCCTTAGGAGGCTTAATGCCATATGACATAAATTTCATGACCCATAGAAATGCACCCATACAGGAGCCTAATTATTCGACGATGTCATTACATTCATTACTATGAACCGCCCCATGGGCAGCATACTCTTAGTATATCATAATCGTTTCCTCGAGTACTCGGCATTTTGTACCTACACCCCACCTTCAAAAGCAATGTACCAAGGAGCCTGATTTAAATCCAGAATGATTTCCATTACCGACACATGAGCAATGTTGAATTAATCCTACGCGAGTGGCATCATCAATGGGCGGCATATTGGGATTTCCCCTTTCCTCTAGGCTTGATATCCTGTAACTAAATCCCTCCTCCTTCCATGGGGAATCAACCTATCTACAGACGAAGCCAATTGAAGCTTCAGCCGTCTCGCTTTTCATCCCCGAGGATTCTCATGTATCGTTGCATGTGCAATCTTCAGTCAATACAACGCAATTTAGCCCGTTATCGTTGTACGCGGATCAGGGAAGCGTAATGGTTCGAGGCCCTCTGGTTGGCTCTTCCAGCCCCGGCGAAAAAGGAGGAAAATTAAGGGCGCATCCCCGTCGGCCCGATATCCTTCCAGGGGGTGAAGGAGAGCAGCAGAGACAGAGACCCTCTCCGACAGGAGTGAACTTTCCAATTGAATTTCTGGCCGGGTTGCACAAAGGCGTATTTATGAAACGTTTACCGGCCTGGGCGGGTCTAGGTACCCTGAGTAACGACACCGTGGCCGGGGTTGCCTCCAGGAGATATCAAAATAATTGAAAAAGTTTAAATAGACTCCAATGTTATTTATGTTACCTTCCCTCCCGGATGTCCCTTCCAGGTCTCCTCAAAACCATGAACCCCGATTCAACGTCGATGTCGCCAAAACGCGCTGCCCAAAGTTCTCGAGAAATTCAATGAACGGTCGTTATACTCTTTGTCCCCCTATGTTGTCTTTTCCAGATTTGTTGTGTCCATAACCGGATCAATGTGTGGGGTGCATCCTGGACCCTATGTCCACGATGCACCCGACGCCCAACACTTTCCTAGACCATTCCGAAGCTAGAGACATCATCCAGAAGTTCGACATCCCCATAACTGATATTTTCTTTTCCAGATTTGTTGTGTCCATAACCAGATCAATGCGCGGGGTGCATCCTGGACCCTATGTCCACGATGCACCCGACGCCCAACACTTCCCTAAACCATTCCGAAGCTAGAGACATCATCTAGAAGTTCGCAATCCCTATGACTGATGTTTCGGAGCTCATCCCCATGGTGGAGGTTCTCAGGGAAAAGAAACCGGGGGAATTGGTGTTTTCCGGGGGATTGCATTCGAGACAAGCGGCTTTAATCAGTGGCCTCGTTAGGGAGTCTTTGACGGCGCGCCGGGGGTCAGGTTCCCGTTCTATCCCTGGCCAGGTTCGCGTACTATCAATAAACCCGTAGGTAGGTACGGTCGCGCAATGTGCACCTGCCATAATAGCCGTACGTATTACTTGAGGCCAAAGAGAGCTCGTAATTATCACGGTTCCCGTCATGGAGTCCGCACGTGCAGCCGCGCCCGAGCACAAGGATGCGCGAAACTGCACGTGGTCGGGACGCTAGCGTCGCAGCTGCATCTGCCGCGTCCCCCAATGAAATACGGAACCGGAACTGCCGCATGAGGACCGACCGTAATTGCACGCCGAAAGGGCCCGATTGCCGATTTATCGAGGACTATCGATCACGGGTCCAGCGCCGCAACCGGAAAATCGACTAACTGCTTCGGGCCATTTTATTGCATATGCGCTTCCTCTAATAGAGGCAGACCTGAACCTGGAGGCGCCTGCGTTACCAGAAATGGACATTTCGGCGATCATGAAGTAGGGTAATGGGATGACGTCCATAATCGGTTCTCCACAGAAAGTGACCCCAAAAGGTGGAGGGCGAGGAATATGATCATGCCTAACCCAACATTTCAATGTTATGTTCAACCTCCACGCATTTTCTCATCCCATTGTGTGTGTGGGGTGTGTGGGGTGTGGGAAAGTGGCGAACTTGGCTGTGTGGAGAACGGCTCCCACATTCGTCCCAACCCTCGGAACACGTGGGGGTCGCTATTTTTACGTCTAGCTTGGGTGTAACGAGAAGGAAGAAGAGGGACATGTCCCATGGAATATCCGTAGATTAATCGTATATAAATGTTTGTTGAACGTATGTAAGATATATATATGATGTGTGATGTGTGAACGGCATACCGAGCAACGTCATATAAGTGTTTAGTATATTTACGATTTCATATGCAGGTTAAAAATGTGGTAACTGGATTTTAGGCTCATTACTTGGCAGGATAAAAATTAGCTCTTTACGAGCTCGTAACGAAGTGGCGTGTACGCATTTATGCACGCTAAGTGCATGCATGAATGTCAAGTATGAACATCGTACCAGGGATTTGCAGGTTTAAGCAAGACTAGTGCCGTAATTAGTGACGGAAAAGGAGTAGTCACTAGTTTTTGTAATTTGAGAGCTCCTTTACTTACCCATCACTCTTAAACGCGTAATTAAAAGGGTTAGACATACTCGTTACTTTCGGGGTGTATAATTAAACATCATTTCGCGTGGTGCTTATGTAAAGTACTTATGAACGCAGTTTGTCAAAATTAATAGAGTATCCTGGATAAAAAAAAGAGTGCGGTCTAGTGCCTGCTCCAAGTGAGCTTTACCTAACACTGTCCCTCTTCGTTCGCAGTCTTAAGGGGGTTGTTGGAGGGAAATTATTTCTTAATAATTGAGAAATAATTATAAAGGGGTACTTCTTCGGACAATTTTGCAAGATCTTCTCTTTGTATATTTGGGGGCTTCTTGTTTCTCTATCGACGCGGCTTCAGCGTTTACTCTGTCTGGAGTTCATCCGTATTCAGAGATGGACCGAATGACGGAGTTTGAGTTTTCCGCTTTGGTGAGGTCGGTCTGGCTCAAACTACCCCTGTTCTCGCTTCACCCTGTTCCGGCATCACTGCCATCCCCTGGGGCGTTCAAACTTGCTTCCCGAATTAAATGTCTCGAGGTGCTTTCCACCTATGTCCGTCTTTGGGACGTGCATAGTATATCGAACACCCCGAAGACCAAGGATATCGGTTTGCTTCAACTCCTACTAGAAATGATTTACCCGAAGCAACTTAATTTTAATAACTAGGGCTTCTATCAGTCGTTCATAACAGATGGATATGAAAGGCGCTGAAAAATTCATTCAACGTTCTAAGCCTCCAAGAAGAGTAAAACAGCGAAAACGTCCACGCCATCTTGGTCTTAGCCCATGATAAGTAAATACATTTTTTATGAAAAATAAAAATTCATGCAAAACGAAATTTAAATTTCATTTCATAAGAAAATGAATTTTCAATTTCATTTCATGAGAAAATGAATTTTCAATTTCATTTCACGAGAAAACGAATTTTTAATTTCATTTAATTTCATGATAAAACGAATTTTCCATTTCATTTCATGATAAAACGAATTTTCCATTTCATTTCATGATAAAACGAATTTTCCATTTCATTTCATGATAAAACGAATTTTCCATTTCATTTCATGATAAAACGAAATTTCAACGCTCAGAGTCCACTGAGCGGAAGCAGGGTTTTCGACAAGGAGCGATCTCGGAGGGAAAGTCGGAAAAGTCGGAGGGCCTTTCTGCAAAAGAGGGGCATTATTCCCCCGGAAGTTCCGGCTTGGCCGATGCTCAGGAGTTTTTGAGCTAGTGCACCAGGAACTCGATGCACTCTGGCGAGAGGGGTCCGTTCGCACGTGCGGTTCCGAACAGAGCGGGGTCAGCTCTGCGGAGAGAATTCCACAGAGGCGCGCTCTCGTGGCCGGAGTTAATACTTCCCACTCGAAACTTTTCCCCCAGGGAACAAATCCCGGAAAGCTGGTTGCCCACCCGCCACACAACCCGTTTGCTGGAGCGTCGATAATCGATATTTATCGCACTTCGACCGGCCCTTGCACTCAAAACCGAAGGAGGAGGTGTCGCCAGAGCGTCGCGGCCCGAATACGGAGTAATTAATGGTTTTGCGAAACCGATCTGCCGGAATGTAATGGGGCTTTTATCGGGCTTTTAATTGCGAGTACTGCCGACGGTAAATGTTCGGCTCCCCAGCCCTGGATCGTCCTGGATCTATCCAATACCGTAGGTTTAATTCAGAATTAGATTTAGATTAGTTAACAAATCAATTCAACTACGCTTCGCGCCAACATAACCTCTCCGCAAAGGATAGAGGACCCCCATAGAACCCCCCGTGGTCAAGGTGCTCGTCTCCCTTTTTCGATGTTTTAGAGGTCTCTTCTTTAAGGGCGACCTTCTGTCGCTCTGGACCATTAATTTGCAGACTTTTCCAAAC
Source organism: Orussus abietinus (assembly GCF_000612105.2). Classification (NCBI taxonomy): domain Eukaryota; kingdom Metazoa; phylum Arthropoda; class Insecta; order Hymenoptera; family Orussidae; genus Orussus; species Orussus abietinus. The sequence continues at coordinate 43,573 of NW_019394442.1, forward strand.
CTTCCTAGAGGACGATTTCATTTTTTAGCACTTTTAAGGTGCTCGTCTCCCTTTTTCGATGTTTTAGAGGTCTCCTCTTTAAGGGCGACCTTCTGTCGCTCTCGACTCACATGGAAACCATCAAGTTGCAGACTTTTCCAAATCTTCCTAGAAGGACGATTTATTTCTTCAGCGCTTAAGCCTCGCTTTCTTAATTCCAACACGTACAATGGCGGACACGAATGCCTCCCCTGTAGATACGACATCGCCTGTGCAGGATGGGAGGGCATTGATGTCTCCCAGTGTACATTGTGGACATGAATGCCTGCCCTGCAGGTACGACATCGCCTGTGCAGGATGGGAGGGCATTGATGTCTCCCAGTGTATTTGATTAGAGGCAATTTGTCCCCATATTCCTCTTGTCTTTTTTCCGAGTTCCTTCTTGGAAGTTCTTCTCCAGGAGTCCATTTTCCAGTCTCCACTGCATTAACTTCCCTTTTCACGTTCATTTGCAAACAATTGGCTCCATTGCAAAATACCATACCATACAATCACGGCTATGTTGTTTAAGTTAATCGAAAGCTTTTTACTTTAACGTTCGGACACTTTGAGTGGCGGCAGCACCGTCTAGAAATTCAAGCACGAAGTGTGAAGGACGGAGGGATTCGCAAAAGCATGAGAAGTGAGAGAAAGAGGGAAAAGGAGAGAGTGAGAGTGTGGTAACCTAGAACTACTAAACTTTCTCGATTAAAAGTTAATTACTTTCCAACTGCGACCACAGGATTTCAATCAAGACGCGAATAATTACTCTCCACCTCTTTCTCTCGGCACTTTCCTCGCGCGCCTCAAACCGAACCTGAGTATCGAGATAATTGAGGTAATTTAATATTTGCTTGCTATTAGACATCACTACTTATTTTAAACGCTACTTTATTAGCCACCTCAATTTCTGGCTTAGGTTTCGATCAACGGGTAGGATTAGTTAAGCAAGGATTAATTAATAACGTTACTAATGGGTCCACTCAATTTGAGTCCTTCGAGAGGAACAGTTAAATTTCCTTGATTTTGTCACGATTTTTGTTACATAAAATTATTTTAATTTTATGCAACAATTATCTTGATTTTGTCACGATTTATGTTACATAAAATCATTTTAGTTTGATGTAACGATTTATGTTACAAAAAATCATTTTAGTTCGATGTAACGAGGCTCAGCAAAAGCGAGTACGGCAACGAGAGATGAGAGATGAGTTGGTAGGTGGATCGCGTCTTCCTTGGCACAATGTAAATCTCGGAGGTGGAGGTCGAAGGGGGTGAGGACTTGTCGGGGGCATGTCGCCCCATGGTTATGGAACCAGGGCGAATCGGGTGCTGGAGACGCTGCCGACGACGCGCCGCGTAACGAACCCTCCTATATTTACTATGGTAATGAGTAATTAAAATGCAAATTACGTGTCGGGAGTAAATATGTTTGTACTGGTCTGGTTAAATACTGCCGTGATCGCGGATTACGACTAACCAGCCGCGATGATAGCGCCGACCTTCCTGACGAGGGCCTTCTTCATCCTGATACGGACTGTGGCCGCCATCTTGGGGCAGCGCTCTATTTTCTCTGTTCTACTATCGCACACTGTTTTAAATTATGGGAAATAAACATTTACACGTGCTCAATTTCATTTATTTACTCATCTTTCAAATTACGTCTCATCATCCAGACTTATCGAGAACCACACAATTTGGTTGTTGGTTGGTTATTGCGTTGGGTAGCGCTCTATTTCCTCTGTTCTACTATCGTATACTGTTTTAAATTAAGGGAAATGAACATTTAGACGTGCTGATTTTCATTTAATTACTCATGTTTCAAATTACATCTCATCATCCAGACTTATCGAGAACCACACAATTTGGTTGTTGGTTGGTTATTGTGTTGGGCAGCGCTCTATTTCCTCTGTACTACTGGATGGTCCTAGTATCCCAACTATCGTACACTGTTTTAAATTAAGGGAAATGAACATTTACACGTGCTCATTTTAATTTATTTACTCATCTTTCAAATTACATCTCACCATCCAGACTTATCGAGAACCACACAATTTGGTTGTTGGTTGGTCATCGCGTTGGGGTAGCACTCTATTTCCTCTGTACTACTATCATACACTATTTTAAATTAAGGGAAATAAACATTTACACTTGCTCATTTTCATTTATTTATAGTAATTTCTGCATTATGTATCGTACAATTATTTAAGAGTAGACTGGCCTGGAACAATAGATATAAATTTCCGAATCCTGTTATCACGGTTATCCTAAATCCGAATTCCTCGAAATTGCAGAGGTCGTCGCACAATCCTGGCTTCCTCAGGGTCTGGTGGCTTTTGCCGGTCTATCTGTTCGCGGAAGTGTTTTTGCAAGCTTCCGGTTACATCTGCCGGGGATATAAACTTCGGAACGATTCCAGGTCCCAGGTTTCACGTTCCGCAGGTTCTCGCGGCTGCAGGCGCCATGTTTTACGCCCTCGGAAACGCTAATGCGAGTCTCGGCAGTATTACTTAGGGCGGTAATTACCGCGGTTCTGATTACTGCGGTGCACTAAGAGGAGGAACTGGAATACACACAATAGAGAGCTGTCGCGCGGTGGGGCGAAATGGCGTTTTTTGCCCCAGAACAGACTGCATTCAAAGTTTAGTACAGGCAGACGTGCTAAACGTGTGACGTCATTAATCAATGGCGTCGTGGTTAGCAGCGGTATCGGTGGTACTGAGGGTATTGGTAGGATTAGTGATAACAGGTACTAACGGTATCAGTGGGATCAATGATAAGAGGTAGGTTCTAATAGTACCGGTAGAACCAGTGACGATACCAGAGGGATCAATGATAAGAGGTAGGTTCTAATAGCATCGGTAGGACTAGTGATAACAGGTACTTATGGTATCGGTATGTATATTTGGATCTCTATCTTATTTGATAAGGATCTAATATCATTGTCTTTGGCCAACACTATGCGATGAACATTCTCTGATGGTCACCCATCTAGAGAGGCTACCTGACGTCGCTTAACTTCGGTGACATAGTGACTTTATCTGGGGAATCAGTGATAGCAGATGCGAATGGTGTCAGTGGGATGAATGGTGACAGCGGTATCAATCGTAACAGGGGGATTGGTGATATCAAATGTACCAGGGTGATGGGGATCAGTTCAGCCGTTCAAATGGTGATAGTGGGATCTGTGGTACATATATGTTATTTCAATGATACCAGTGGGACCAGTGGGATCAGTGGGACTAATGGGACCAGTGGGACCAGTGGGACCAGTGGGACCAGTGGGACCAAGTATATCAATGGTATCACATGTACCGGTGGGATAAATGTAGTAGCGGTATCAACAGTAATGGGGAGATTGGTGATCCCAAATGTATCAGAGTGATGGGGATCAGTTCAGCCGTTCAAACGGTGATAGTAGGATCTGGGGTACATATGCGTTATTTCAATGATACCAGTGGGACCAGTGGGACCAGTGGGACCAACGGTTCCAACCGTACAGGGAGAATAGGTTGCATTACTGGCATCAACTGTAACAGGAAAACCAATGGTACCGACATGCGTTAAAACCAGCACCGAAGTCACGGCTGCACTGGGAGGTAACTTGATCTTCAACTCGGAAGTACGGTAATCACGGCGCGGTTATTTGGCGCGTGTATAACGCGATTTTCCCCAATTTCTCCGTCTTACTCCAGGGAGCCAACCGTCGAGGAACGAAGTTCCCAAGAGTTACCGCAACTTGAACACGTCCTCCTCGGATGGCTTATAAGTGTGAGAACTAAGCGAGAAGAAACATTAATGGGCTTATTTCTTTGAGTTCTGACACCGCCGCGACAATAGCGGCTGAACTTCCTTTCGTGATAGGGTTACTTCCGGATCTCGAAATGACAGACACGAAGAGAGGCCTGTAAACCATCCAAGCGTTTACATTATTTAATTAAAAAACCACGATTTCTCCCACGGTGGAACTATGACGAATCTGGAACACAAGCGGCCCACCTCATTGGCTAGCTTCTTACTTCGAAGCGAATGAAATTCAGACTCGAGGGACAAAGTAAAATGGTATTTCCGTGCGTTTGTGTCGACTTTATTAAAGAAATACAATGAGAGTTATTACAGCAATTGGGAATCCTTCTGGTAATTAGGAAGACGCTGGTGGATGGGAGGTTAGGGTCGCGTATGGATGCTGTGAAGCGGTCTTCTCCCAGTAGTCTAGCACTCGGAAATGGAGAGTGGAAAATGGGTCGTTCGCAGGGACTTCCGGCGTGGCGGCCATATTGATAATGCATGCTTCGCTCCCCTTTACATTTATGCCTTGGGACGCCGACTTCCCGGGGCTGCCCGGCTATTCTTTATAGCCGAATTTCAGACCGCTCGGTTCCTTCCGTTGACCGGAAACTCGCGGGACCGCGTTGCTCATCCCTGTCGTCGTTCCTTCCTGCTGGTCTTCTCCAACTTTAAAGCTTGCTTCGAAACCCGACGTCTTTCGTTATTTACAGCCGGACTGTGGTCACTTCTTTTCCCTCATATGTCTAACTCTTACTGTCGGTTATGTCCATCCGAGATGATGCTTCGCTTCTAAATGTGCACTAAACAAATTTTGTTAATGACTGGATGTGTCCAGTTGAGTCGTTAATGAAAAATTTTTGCTAGCGTGACTAAATAATGCTAATTGCTGAAGTTTGCTTCATTGTTCATCACGTGTCTCTTACATTCGGTTACGTCCACCCCAGATGATGCTTCGCTTCTAAATGTGGACTAAATAAATTTTGTTAATAACTGGATGTGTCCAGTTGAGATTTGCAATCATCGTTAATGAAACATTTTTGCTAGCGTGACTAAATAATGCTAATTGCTGGAGTTTGCTTCATTGTTCATCACGTGTCTCTTACATTCGGTTACGTCCACCCCAGATGATGCTTCGCTTCTAAATGTGCACTAAATAAATTTTGTTAATGACTGGATATGTCTAGTAGAATGATTTCCAGTTATCGTTCATGAAACATTCTTGTTAACGTGACTAAATAATGCTGATTGCTGAAGTTTGCTTCATTGTTCATCACGCGTCTAGCTCTTACATTCGGCTACATCCACCCCAATTTTCAGGCTAATTAAGATTAGTTCTTAAAATTCATTTAATGGGAAGTGATCGCTTAGAAATGTCAATTGTGACATATCCAAAACTGCATAATTGTAAAACAGGAGGCGGATCGCCTAGAAATGTCAATGTTGACATACCCAAAATTGCGGCGCCGGAGTAAGACCGCGGTTTCTGAAAGTCAACAATGCGAACTTTCAGAAGTTCCTCCGAAAACCCAAAAATGTCCGCGAGTCGAATTCAGAGGATCGACACGACCGGAGGTTGTTTGACTAATTACTCGAGAGGCTTCGCAGAGGGCTCGGCGACGCCTGTCGACGCCGGGCGTCGGGGGCGTTTATTCCCGTGGATGGGCATCGCGTCGACACGCGGCCTCCTATTTCCCCGGAGTGTTTTTCCGCAGTCGTATTTCCTCGTAATTGTTTATCTCGCCCCCGCAATTTCGGTCGGCCCTGACGCAGTCTCTAAACCGACTTCCACAGCGACGAGATGACAAAATTCCCAAATTAATATTCCCCGACGAGTCCTCCGTTCTTAATTATTAATGAAACGATTCGGAGGGTCTTCAACGTTACCTTTTTCCGGGTGAAATCCCCCCAAAATCCGTTAACGAGACTCGATAGGAATTCCAATTAGATCATACCGAGGTTCCAGATTCGAATAGTTATCGACGCCACCGACAGGCGCGCCACCGTCCGCTCCTCCGTGCTCCCACCTCGCGAAAGTTAATTCCATTTCCACTTATTCGGCTACACGGAATTCCTTGGGATATCTGCACGAGACGTTCCCTGCGTGAAGAATTCCGTATTAAAAGTTTATCCCGACGTGGCACGCGGTAAAGGGCTTGAAATTCCATTCCGGGAGCATGCCACTACGGGGAATTCTGCAGCGGTTAAAGCGCCGCCATGGTGGCGAGACCGTCGGGGCGCCTCGGTGTAACTTTTCGGTAACATCGTCCTTTGTCGATCCTCCGCTACGTCGGAAATTAATCCGACGAAACTCGCGGGGCTCGCGAGACTCGCTTTGAGGTTAGCTTTTAAGATTGGCCCCCTCATATTCGTTGCGTCATTGCCTTTATGCGGGGAACCAACGAGGGAACGTTTACCGTGCCGTCCGCCATGTTTAAACCCGGGCTAAATGCTAATTTACGTTGAAATTTCAGAATAACGGATGAAATTTTCACATTTTATACAGTTACGAAGACGCGCAGTATTGGTCTGTCGTTTAATACAATCGCTCAAGCATTGTATGAGAATGTATAAGTGAAAACCAAAGTACAGGAAATTTCCACGTGAGGTAATGTACACTCTCCCCTCAATTTATGAAAATGCGGTTGAGGGTCGCGCCAAATACATTCACTTTGCCTTTTGCCGGTATAATTCATCTGTTCATTAGATTCTAAGATTGCTAATCGATTTTAATACGTTAGTAATTTCCTATTTCATTTGTTTCATAAATAGAAATGTTTAGTTCTAGTACTCGAGGTGGGTATAGAACTCACGTCGCGCGCAGCGTGAGTCCAAAAGTATTTGGCGCGCGACGCAACCATGACTTCGGAAACATTATCCCCAGGAAAGTTAGTTTCCATTAATAAATCTTCCCTATCTTTGCAGGTTTCGAGTTGGTTTGCGTTGTTGGCGGCGATATGCCGGGATGGTTTTGAGAATTCGCCGCGAGAGGACGATCATACTTTTAATGGAGCGTCAGGAAGGTGACGAGCTAAAGTTTATAACGAAGACGAGCTAAGGTTTATAACGAAGACGAGCTAAGGTTTATAACGAAGACGAGCTAAGGTTTATAACAAAGACGAGCTAAGGTTTATAAACCTTAGTACTCGAGGTGGGTATAGAACTCACGTCTCTCGCAGCGTGAGTCCAAAAGTATTTGGCGCGCGACGCAGCCACGGCTCCGGACACATTACCCCCAGGAAAGTTACGGGCATCCCTGCCAACGTCGGTTACCGTTAATAAATCTCCCCTATCTTTGCAGGTTTCGAGTTGTTTTGCGTTGTTGGCGGCGATATGCCGGGATGGCTTTTAGGATTCGGCGCGAGTGGACGGCCATATTTTCAATCAGGAAGAAGACGAGCTAAGGTTCATAAACCTTAGTTAGTACTCGCGGTGGGTATAGAACTCACGTCTCTCGCAGCGTGAGTCCAAAAGTATTTGGCGCGCGACGCAGCCACGGCTCCGGACACATTACCCCCAGGAAAGTTACGGGCATCCCTGCCAACGTCGGTTACCGTTAATAAATCTCCCCTATCTTTGCAGGTTTCGAGTTGTTTTGCGTTGTTGGCGGCGATACGCCGGGATGGCTTTTAGGATTCGGCGCGAGTGGACGGCCATATTTTCAATCAGGAAGAAGACGAGCTAAGGTTCATAAACCTTAGTTAGTACTCGCGGTGGGTATAGAACTCACGTCTCTCGCAGCGTGAGTCCAAAAGTATTTGGCGCGCGACGCAGCCACGGCTCCGGACACATTACCCCCAGGAAAGTTACGGGCATCCCTGCCAACGTCGGTTACCATTAATAAATCTCCCCTATCTTTGCAGGTTTCGAGTTGGTTTGCGTTGTTGGCGGTGATACGCCGGGATGGCTTTTAGGATTCGGCGCGAGTGGACGGCCATATTTTCAATGGACCGTCAGGAAGGAGACGACAGGACGAAATGGAAGCGCCCAGTCCGAAATAAAGGAACCACCGCCTCTTGTACGGACGAACAGTTCTCGTTGCGACACAACAAGGGTCGAAGGTGGGACATGAACCGGAATTACCGGAAAATATAAAAATTCGGCACTTCCGTAGGCGGATCTCCAAGGCGCACACCAGACACGTGTCTCGCAGACGTAATATGGCCCTTATGATTTATGCATCGACGTATGCACCGCATCGGCTGCATCCTCCTTCGCCCTAATGCTGACATTGAATCCAGACTCGCTGCGTTGCAGCTTCCGCCATTCGAGCACCGGAAAGAGGAGAAGGACACTCGAAGTCTAGACTCTGCGTTGTATTGTCAATTTTATTAATATTAAATGTATATATATATATATATATATATATAATACTTGGCGACGTTCGCTTCCTTCTCACGAGCTTGTGCGTTTCATAAAACTGCGACTGACAATGTTCATGGAGACAAAATCTTTAAAATGCAGATTTTATCGAGAGATCGTACTTACAGTGACTATAGTCACCTAACACCTGTCGCTCCCTATGTACTTATGGTAACTATAGTTACCCAACACCTGTCGCTCGCTATGTACTTACGGTAACTATAATCAACCGAAGCCTGTATTCTCTAGTTGCATTATAAATAAACTTATCTTTTATCTGTTATACATTCGTTTTTTTCCAATCCAATCGACGATATCGCTCGTAACGAAGCCCTTCCGTGGACCCTGAAAATCTTCACAAAGTACCCGAAAATCAGGTACTTTTTTTTAAGGTACCTGAAAACCTGTAGTGGAAGTACCTGAAGCATTTTAAGGGGTATTTGGAAATCAGGTACCTTTTCAAGGTACCTGAAAATCTCTAATAAGTACCTGAAACCCTGAAGTGGAAGTACCTGAAGCATTTTGAAGGGTATTTGGAAATCAGGTACCTTTTTAAGGTACCTGAACATCTCTAAAAAGTACCTGAAACCCTGAAGTGGAAGTACCTGAAGCATTTTAAAGGTGATGTATTTGGAAATCAGGTACCTTTTTAAGGTACCTGAACATCTCTAAAAAGTACCTGAAACCCTGAAGTGGAAGTACCTGAAGCATTTTAAAGGTGATTTGGAAATCAGGTACCTTTTTAAGGTACCTGAAAATCTCTAAAAAGTACCCGAAACCCTGTAGTGGAAGTACCTGAAGCATTTTGAAGGGTATCTGAAAATCAGGTACCTTTTAAAGGTACCTGAAAACATCTGCAAAGTACCTGAAGACCTCTGCAAAGTACCTGAAAACCTGCAGCAAAAGTACCTGAAGCATTTTAAAGGGTATCTGAAAATCAGGTACCTTTTGCAGGTACCTGACAACCTATGCAAAGTACCTGAAAACCTCTGCAAAGTACCTGAAAACCTGCAGCAAAAGTACCTGAAGCATTTTAAAGGGTATCTGAAAATCAGGTACCTTTTAAAGGTACCTCAAAACCTCTAAACGGTACCTAAGAACCTCTAAAATGTACCTGCAAGCCTGCAGTAAAAGTACCTGAAATAGTTTAAAGGGTACCTGAAAATCAGGTACCTTTCAAGTCCTGTCACATTAAAAATCCTTATTAAAAGAGGGGTTTTTTATTCAACGGGTCGAGGGACGAGAAGATTAACCCAGAAAGACAGCTTGGGGTAATCTCGTCTCTACGTGCAAGTCACGTGTCGCGTTGTCACGTGTGGACCGGGCTTTACGTTATTAAGTTTCCAGACCCGCCGAGACGAACGCGCAAACACGTAAATTTGCCCTTATTACACGAATTACGTAAAGCCGTAATAGTACTAAGGAATGGTAATAAAGATAATCCCTGTTAGGAAACTATAAGATCGAAATAGAGGCTAAACATTAAAGCGATGAAGCATGAAAGTAAATTTTGAGATATTTATGAAATGTTGAGATATTTATGAAATTTTGAGATATTTATGAAACTTTTCTCTGAATTGGGTGCCCCGAATAATTTGAAGGTTCATTACGTGGTATAAGGTAGGGTATATATCATTATTTCATATCACCTTAAGGTGACATGAAACTGTGGTATATACGTAAAAGAATGTTAAAATATTAATAAAGCTTTCATGAAAAATGGGCCCACCGAATTGTCTGAAACTTTCCGTACCTGCCGAAGAGGGAGCCACCGTCGCGGGTAACTGCGGCGGCTTGCGACACTAATATTGTCGAGATCTTGCCAAATTGTCGCAATAAGCGCCTCCCTGCGGCGTAGTCCCTTGCGACACCGCATTCTGATATTATGTTCTCTCGTAACGCGTGGCTCGGAGCACGTACCAACCCTTATGAGACTCGCCGAAGGGTTAATAGAGCCAGACCCAGGATAGGGGAGCTCCTTCCAAGGGAGGAAAGAATGTCCATGGGTGGGGAAATTTCTTCGGAAGTCTCCGTCTCTTGAAAATTCTCTCTTGAAAATTCAAGTTTCATCCCAAATGACGGATTATGGATGGAATTAAGTTGGATTAAGGGGATGTGAAAGTGGCATCCAAGAGTTCATGAAACCTTTCGCCGGTGCTGAATCCTTTCTAACCTTACAACGTTCATCTGGAGGCTATAAGGAAGGTCCTGACGCCCATGAAATTTCGATTTTTCTTACATTTGTTCATGGATGTTTTGAAGATTTGTTGTTAAAAAATGAAATTTCACGAGGGGAGGGACCTTCTTTAAGGGCTAAAAATATTTGTGAGTGTTGCAGATGAAATCCGAAGATTTAAGGGGGTGTGAAAGCGGCATCCAAGAGTTCATGAAACTTTTCTTCGGTGCAGAATCCTGACGCCCATGAAATTTCGATTTTTCTTAGATTTGTTCATAGATGTTTTGAAGATTTGTTGTTAAAAAATGAAATTTCACGAGGGTCTGGACCTTCCTTATAGCCCATTCACGTTGTAAAGTTTGAAATGTTTCAGTTTCATTTAATCGTTCGAGCATGTTTCTCTATACACACATTACTTGGTTTATTATAATAATTAATTAACAATGTACAGGTCTCATTTGATCACAGAAATTTGTACGAATCCGCACTCGATGCCTCCGACAGTTCGTTTAAACAGAAATTTATCAATTTTGAGCCAATGTCATGAAATCCTGAATCCGCACTTTGCATATGCAATTTGACACTTTATCATATTCTCCCGTAGTTAACGATTAATAATTGTCAGAAAATATGTTGAAAGTGACTCTATACTCTTGTGTGACAATTATATCATTTTTCGCGAGGGACTATTCTAATTCATATGAAATCGACTAATTGTTCAGATAATTAGCCGATTACATATGACAAAGAATAATTTAATTCGGTTAAAATTGACGATCGGCATTAAAATTCGGACAATATTTTTCGATTTCCAGGTATGAAATATTTCATTTCATGACGATGGCCAAAAATGACCTAATATCCGTTTAAGGGTTAGCGATTATCAATCAATCGGATATATTTTTGATAGGTTGGACTTCGGGACATCTTCCGATATCAGACACCTCATCGACCGACATAATTTCGACTTATCGATCAGGATAAATTCCGACATCGAATTATCACTACGTCACTGATCGCGCCTTCTTCCTTATCATTCGTCCGCGAGATTAAGCTCGATAACAAGGTCGACCGCGATAGCCCGAAGAAGAGACTCAGATCGTCTATTATACTATAATATTAGTTAATAATTATGTCAGTCCTAATAATATTGCCAATATTAATAATCCCGCACTGTATGTCATTCTGCTGGTCGATGACACGCCTGTCACATTTGTTATCCATCCTGAAATGATTGGCACGTTGACAAAGACGGACGGGTACTCGGCTTCTGCACATTTATGACTCCATGACACTATTCCTGTAAATAATATAAATTAATATTAGTAAAACAACATATATGGACAATATATTCCGGGGTCTTTTCAATTACTAGAACATTTATCAAATTGAAGTAATGAAATTTGGTGATAAGTGGTGGGTGACGTTCGTGCATGATATGTGTATGATAAAAGGATATAAATAATATAAACTACCATTGGTAAAATAACATGCACGGACAATATATTCTGGGGTCTTTTAAATTATTAAAACAACATTTATCATATTTAAGTACTGCAATTTGGTGATAAGTGCTCGGTGCCGTTCGCGCATGTTAAATAAATGATAAAAGATTGAAGTATTTAATAATGTAAAATATTTTATCACATGGGATGAACATCTGAGGAGCTTACCGACTATGAGATTTTTAGCTAATGCCGGAGATCCAGAATCACCCATACATGGTCCAGCGCCATCTACATTTGTGCAAAACATCCGGTCAGTTACGGAGAAATTTCCGTAAACGAGTCTGCATTTGTCATTGTCGATCTTCATCACTTTAGTGCTGCGAATTTCCCCCGAGAAGTTTCCGAGATTCTGCCAAATGAAATTCCAAATAAGCATGGATGAACATTGAAAGTTCCAAAGAAACATTTATGCACATTGAAAGTTCCAAATAAACACCTATGAACATTGAAAGTTCCAAATAATGAACATTAATGAACATTTGAAGCGAAAAAAAAGAAACATTTCCTTTTTACAACAAAGTGGCCATGATAAGCAAGGGGATCGTCATTACGATTTCTATGAATTCGGATGAGTTTAACTTCTTAATGTCGAACTTTATAAGAAAAAGCTTTATACAAAAGTTGTAGTACTCATTCTTCCGTATAATGTTTATACGGTGTACTTTTTTCTACAAAGTACTATTAAAGAAGAAATGAAGATAAATGACCGATGTATCTTTCGCTTGGCACAGCACAGTGTCGCAATATCCACAACCAATCAAACGACTAATTGCTTCAATTCCACGCATCGCAGGTGATTTTCATCAATGATGGCGCATACTAAACACGTTAACATTGCGCAATTACCTTTATTGCCCCCCATCCGACAACAGCAATCATTTCTTCGTTTGCAATTTCCATATCGGGTGGAGGTAACCTTATTGGCAGTGTTTGGTTGTCGAAGGTGATGTTACTAGCCAGCTAGAAATCGAATGATTTTCATATAAACGTTAATTCCAAAAGTAATTACATTAAATCCTCGGTAGAAAATTACCCTAAGTAGTCCCACGTCGAAGTCATTATGTGCTTCGCTGTAATTAGGATGTACTAAGATGTCAGCGACTAAGTGAATCTGGCCACCTTCGTAGTAATACTTTGACCCAACTCGCACTTGCAGTTCCTCCTTTTCTAACCTATAAAATAACATATTTTAACATTAATATTATATTTTTCAGCTTAGTTTATTAATGCGTCTTTAATTGTTTTAACATTTAGTCGTTAATTAGTTCATGGGTGTCAGTTTCATATCACCTTAATTGGTTATGACCCTCTTTGCGATTGCGCGATGGTCAGGTGCAATGTGTACCGATAACCCGGTGAGATAAAAGATAAATATGACGATCGATCTTCGGATACATTGACGAAAGTCGAAAGTGTAATTGCCGATGGTCCTGACATGTCTAGAGTCATGAAGATACAATAGTATTACATTCTTACTCAGTGGCGCATTGGGCAGTTGTAACGATCCAGTTTTCGCTGATAATACTCCCGCCGCAAAAGTGCAGAACATCGTGCCCGAAAAATGATTCGTTATATTGAAGTGATGCCTGAAAGCAATCCGCAAATGGTTATGCAAATCTAGATTTTAAGTTTTCAATACAAACAATAATGGGACTAACAACAATGTAATTCGGTGACAAGTGACGTTCATCAATCATGATTTTGATAATTCCGACAGAAATGCAATTTACTTACGATATAATATNGTTAATATGATAGAAATAAATAAATAATTAGAATGTACTAATTCTCTTACATGGCCGGTATAGTAGAGCGCTGACAACTGCGATCAGGTACAACATGTTGCTGAACATTTTCTCAACTTTTTGCTTCTGAGCTTGCCGGGGAGTACCTCTCGTGTATATATAAATCCGGTAAAGAATTATCTGTCCGATAAGAAATGTATCAGACTTTATCTAGACGTTCGTAAAGAATATTCCCTGGATTTTTAGGAAATGTGCCCCCCTATCGGAGCAGACGTGCAAAGCTGGGAAGAATGATCTAAATCCCTAAAGAAATCCCTAAAGAAATCCCCAGAGGAGGGGTTTTATTTTTAATGTGGGCCGATTTAACCCTGGAGGCTATCGCGATATATTATTTCATATATATATTATTTCAAGGCTAATAAATTGGATCCATTACTAAATAAGAGCGCCACCATTAAACATATCAAATTGCATAATTTTCAGATTAAAACTAGACGATTTTTTAAATCTATTTCCTGAGGCGATGCTTCTTTCGATTAAATTATACCAGGTAGAAAATTTAATAATGCAAAATATTTTATGAAATGATAGAAGTATTTAATAATGTAAAATATTTTATCACATGGGATGAACATCTGAGGAGCTTACCGACTATGAGATTTTTAGCTAATGCCGGAGATCCAGATATAAAATTAATAAATAAAGTAATTTATTTCTCTGATTTTTTTTTTTAATTTATTATTTATTTATGGAGTAGGTTGTTCGGACTTTATCGGATGGAGGTGTTTCGAAAGGGGTCAGATTTCGTTCCCTAGGGATTTTAGGACGAGCTAGGGACAACACGAGTGGCAAAACTTTATTTACAAGGTATCGTAAAAGCTTAAGTGTCCGCTTAATTAATTGAGGACCCAAGTGTGTCCACTTTGGGCTTTACAACCTCGAGCCGCAACCCTTTACCTCGTTGGATGTTACATTAATATCCTGGAAACGTTATTACGATAAATATGGAAATCTCGCTCCTTGCCTATCTCTGCTCGTATAAATTATGCATTGAAATGTGCCGGCCGAAATACGGGCCGATAATAGGAGGAAAATATTATTCCCTCTGCGAATGGCTCGGTTAACCTAGTTATTAGCATATAAATCTGCTCACCACTTGGCGGTACTTTTTAATTCCTCGTTCTTCTTTTTTTTTTTTTCCCACGCCTTGTTTTACCCACTTTTTCTGGCAACTTCGGAAAGCCCGCTTAAAACTTTAGGACGCTTTGGAATGCTTGAGAAAAATCTTCGGAAGCGTAACAAATAAATAATGAGATCATGGCTCATATAATAGTTGACTTTTTTTAACTCCCTGAACGCGTAAGGGCGAAACTCGTCTGACCGTGCAGGCAATACTCGACCAAACGTCGGCCGCCTTTAGGCGCTCTTAGTAGCCAGAAGGTTAATAAGGTTCGCAACTATATCTCCTTACGTAAATCCTCCAAAAAAATAAAGTACTTTTTAATACATGGTTTAAAAATATTTTATTAATGATTTGTGTATATCAAAGCATTTTATAAAATATACAATGTGCAAACCGCGTTACTCATTATTTATTCGACGATTTTTAGGGAGATACAAGAAAGGATTAATTTCTTGACGGAACGAATTAGTCGAAAACATGATTAAGCGATGATTATACGCTTTCGGTAATCCCTCGAAAATCTGTTTCCGAAAAAATTGGATATCGCGAAAGTTAATATAAATCTTAGTAAGCGTAAACGGCAAACTCAGACAGGAGGTAGACGTTAAATCGCCGCCTTAATCCCGTAATAAAGTAATAAACCTTATTTTTCGCATAATCGGCGCAATTAAAATTCCCGTCTGCCCACTAAGAGACTGTCTCGTAAATAATTCCCGATAATCCATTGATAACTCTTCAATGAATCATAGTGTCGCTTCAGACATATATTTTTTATCGCTTGGGGGCCGGAAAAAATACTACCCATTGTTTAATCCTTGCAATTGCAATTACAACATTAATCTTGTAAATTCCCTCTAAGGCACACACGTAATGGAATAATTGATTAATTAATTTAAAATATTAGAAATTTTAATCCAGGCGCCCGTTGCAAGAAGAACTGACTTTTAATAATGAAATTAAGTGTCGATATTAAATAATTAGATTAAATTATTCCATTTATTAATTTAACACGCCCGTGGGTCGTGGAGCAAGATTTGAGTCTTCAATTAACGTTGATATGATTAGTTGGACATGTTGATTTCTCACCTTAGCAACATTTATCTCTCGAGGGACTGAAAAACAAATGAAGGTCTTAAATCTGTAATGGAAAGTTGATTGGGATTATTCTAAAAGTGATATCATGTGTTGTTCTGCCTCTCGAGTAATTATGTTGCTTTGATTCCTTTTGCTTAGATAAGACAGGTGTTATCAAAGGTATAAACGATTCCAATGGTCCCCAACAATTTCCAACGATTTCTGTTAATATTGCGTTTTTGAGGTTATGTAGGAATTTTGGTCGCCTTAAGCCTTAAAAGTCTGGAAATAGCGTCGGATTTTATATAATAAACAATAATGCGTTTCGGTAACGAGTGACGGTTCGACCTTAAAATTGTTACAGGATTTTAATTTCTAGCGATTTCCAATGATTTCTGTTAATATTGCGTTTTTGAGGTTATGTAGGAATTTTGGTCGCCTTAAGCCGTCTACCGGACGAGATTTGCCGGTCCAGGGTGCTTTCAAGGCGTGAGCATACACGTAAATACGTGTTAAGCTCCAACTAGCTATGGTACGCCGTTGCTTGGGACTAAGTATCATGAGTTTCGAATTTCGAACAGATTACAACGAATTAACTAAGAGGAAGTTCGCATGTGGATGCAACTCTCGCAAGTGGAGGACCAGGGCACAGTGGACGCTGCGGCTGGAGACGCCTCGCGCAATTTTACGCTCGAAATTAACTTAAAACACTATTTCTCGATAAATAGAGGAGTCTCTACACTATTTAGAATTGGAAAATTGGATAGAAAATATTGGTGAACGATAATAAGCAAAAGAAACGCTTGTAAATGTAGAAAATCGGTCTTTTATGTCGGATGTCAAGCATTTCAAAATGGCTGCTACGGCTGGAGACGCCTCACGCAATTTTACGCTCGAAATTAAATTAAAACACTATTTCTCGATAAATAAAAGAGTTTATACACTATTTAGAATTTGAGAATTGAATAGAAAATATTTGTGAACTGTAATGAACGAAGGAAACACTTGTAAATGTAGAAAATCGATTTTTTAAGTCGGGCGTCAAGCATTTCAAGATGGCTGCTGCGGCTGGAGACGCCTCACGCAATTTTGCGCTCGAAATTAAATTAAAACACTATTTCTCGATAAATGGAGGAATTTCTACACTATTTAGAATTTGAATATTGGATAGAAAATATTGGCGAACGATAATAAGCAAAAGAAACGCTTGTAAATGTAGAAAATCGGTTTTTTAAGTCGAGTGTCAAGCGTTACAAAATGGCCGCTGCAGTCGAGACAACTTAACGCCTGAAATTACCATAAATTATTATTACTCGCTATATATTTCAACTTTCAGCATCGGATTATAAAATTTCGACATCTCTCTTGGGTATTCCACAGACTCCGTAATCGAACTACAATAGAACTAATCTAAGATATGTCTACAGATACGGCAGAAAAAAAAATGTCTTTCGGAGATAATGATAACAAACGCGAAGAAAAGACCGTAATAAGATGATTACACATTACGGATTTCCCAGTTCCGTTATCAGAGATTTGACAGCAATTTCCGATTTTAACTAGTGTTTATGAACCTCCTCCAAACTTATTATTTCTATTTAACTTCAGTTATCTGTCTTTAGATTTAGACGTTCGACCTGATCGATTCGGAGTGGGTTTATAACCCATTTATAAATCTCGACCTCTTCGTCATTACTTTACCGAAATGACATGGAACGCTTCAGTTCGTATAATTATCAAAGTGGACTGTAAAAGACTTCAACATAAATATAAATGACGGTAACCTGACGCACTTGAGTATTCAAAATGACCTTCCCACCCAAAAAGCGTACATATGAATTTTAATATATCAACGTAGAAAATATTTTTTACCGCCTTATGTTCCCACTTGAGGATTCAAAATGACCTTCCCACCAAAATGGGTACATATGAATTTTAATATATCGACGTAGAATATATTTTTTACCGCCTTTGACATCCCCTTAAAAAATGAAGAAGTTGCGTCGGGCACCAAGCAAGACTCCAGATACGTGGTGGCGTTCGTTTGCCAAATGTCTGATTTGCAATGGTTCGTGCTGGTGAACTTTTTTTCTTGATCTTTTTTTAAATGTCTTTTCAGCTGGTGTAAAGATATACCGATGGTGTAGGTGTACATTGTAAGCGCATTGCAGGCGTCGGGACGTTGGGCGCCTCCAGGCTTTCGATGGCCCTTAAGAAGCCATCTTCTAGAGGAGCAGGACACTCCTAGAATCTCGAGATGCTTTGGATACCCCGGATCGAAACCTCCTCGAGGAGCTCTAGAAGAGGTCGCCGTCGATGCCCAGGAGAGGAGTCTTGGTTCATAAGTCAGTCTTCTGCGAGATCCAGGACCTCATCGCGGCGACGCGGGTGTAGACTCCTGGGTAGTAGGGCTCTGCACATCCCATTCCCCAGGACACTATGCCGATCAATTTCCCATTCTGGACGAGTGGTCCTCCACTGTCTCCCTGTCGACGAAGAAGGAAAATTCTAAACTAAACAGCGGTTCAGAGGAACAACGATGAGGGAAGAACAATGAGCAAATTGTCGCCGACCAACAGTAGAGGTTTGATGCTGATCCGCAGCTTCCAGCGCATGTTTACAATTAAATTATATGGAATTAGAGTGAACATGTGAAGCACAAATCTACTGTCTCCCTGTGGACGAAGAAGGAAAATTCTAAACTAAACAGCGGTCCGGAGGAACAACGATGAGGGAAGAGCAATGAACAAATTGTCGCCGACCAACAGTAGAGGTTTGATGCTGATCCGCAGCTTCCAGCGCATGTTTACAATGATATTAAATGGAATTAGAGTGAACATGTGGAGCAGCAATCCACTGTCTCTCTGTGGACGAAGAAGGAAAATTGTAAACTAAACAGCGGTCTAGAGGAACAACGATAAGGAAGGAACAATAAATAAACTGGCGCGGACCAACAGTAGAGGTTCGATGCTGATCCGCACCTTCCTACGCATGTTTACAATGAAATTAAATGGAATTAGAGTGAACATGTGAAACACAAATACACTGTCTCTCTGTGGACGAAGAAGGAAAATTGTAAACTAAACAGCGGTCCAGAGGACAACAATCAGAAAGGAACAATAAATAAACTGGCGCAGACCAACAGTAGAGGTTCGATGCTGATCTTTTGATCTGCACCTTCCAACGCATGTTTACAATGAAATTAAATAGAATTAGAGTGAACATGTAGAGCACCAATCCACTGTCTCTCTGTGGACGAAGAAGGAAAATGCTAAACTAAACAGCGATCCAAAGGAACAACGATAAGAAACGAACAATGAGCAAACTGGCGCAGACCAACAGTAGAGGTTTGATGCTGATCTTCCGATCTGCACCTTCCAATGCATGTTTACAATGAAATGAAATGCAATTAGAGTGAAAAGGTGAAGCACCGATGACGATGACGTCCTAACGAAGGAGGTATCTAATGATGAACAGATTTCTCACCTGACAGGAATCCTTGCCGCCGGTCCTGACGTATCCGGCGCAGAGCATCCTTTCGGTTATCAATTGTTTCCCATACAATGAAGAGCACTCTGTTCGTGAGACCAAGGGAACGCTGACAGTTCTCAGCTGGTTTGACAGTTTGCCATTACTTCTCATGGCACCCCAACCTGTGACAGTTGCCACGGTGCCACTGGAGTAGCGCTCTGTCAATGATGGCAGAGAGATTGGACTGACATGGTCATTTAGTGTCAGTGGTGACTCCAACTAAAGTCATTAATCTTCATGAAAGATATGTTGAATAATGTTCATAGATTTATTCATTGGATAGCCCCTGTCATAATATGTTCATGTACGTGTGTAATTTCAGCCCTGATAACATGTACCCAGAAAGATTAATATGAACACTTTAAGATCATTGTAATAATTTCATATTCATTTTCTATTGTTCTAATGACACTATGTAAATGTCCCTGCCTTAAAAATGTTCTCAAATTGTTCATAGAGCATTTGGAATATTTTTTTAAAAATAAAAGTAGCTTTATTTTAATTTAAAAAATATGCCGACGATATGAAACTGATACGTTCGCCGAGTGGCAGATGTGACGTCAACCCAAGACGTTAATGTTCATGAAACATTCATGGAACATTCATGGGCCAATTCATTCGCTGATTTATTCATTGGATATTCCCGATTATGATAGCACCATGTCCGCGTATAAATTTCGAGCCCGAAACATACAAGTCTCCCATAAACAATTTAACACGTTCCATGAACATTCAGAATCCCAATACTCATAAACTCCACTCAGGGAACATTTTCAGTTAAACAATAATCCAGAATAATACAAATCAAGGGAAAAATAATTTTAGTGACTTACCCGAATTAATGCGATATCAAAATCGGAAAGATTCTTATCATAACTCTCGTGGATGATGATTTGTTCAGCCTGAACAACAGTTCCTTTTGCGTCCAGATTCGAGGAGCCAACTTTCACGGAAAAATTTCGAGCGAACGGCCTAATAATGATATTCAATTTTTATAAACAGTACGTCTTCCTTAATATGTTTAAACAATTTTTTTAACCCACCCTTTGACACAGTGTGCTGCTGTTATCACCCACTTTTCACTAAGTATGGCCCCACCGCAAATGTGTCGGTTATTGTATCGCAAAGACACCTGAAAATAATTACCATAAACATGAAATAGTCTATACTAAATTAATTATTTATATTATCTTCTTGACTTTCGCTGGACAAAAAAAAATATATGAAATTCACCTGATAAGGGTATCGCTCTATCGTCGTCGTTTGTCCTCCAACAATGCGACCACTTTCTTCGCCGAAAACTCCTAATAAACAATTAGAAGTAGAACTTAAAGAAGCCAAAGTTTACATTTTTTATGCACTATTAATATCCAGATAAGCCATATAAGATTCTGACACTCACGAAAGTTCAATTTTCTACAAAATTTATTTACGGACGTTTTGATAATTTTTTTTTTAAATAAAAAATCAAATTTCATGGGTGTCAGGACCTTCCTTATAGTTTTCATGTTCACGTTCTAAAGTTTCATACGATTCGGTGAACCCAGTTTGGGGAAATGTTTCATGAACGATTGACTCCACTTTCATATCCCCTTAATGAACCGCTTTTTATGTCACTTAAGATTAATTAACATGTTTACCATTACAAAATAAATGAAAGGTAAACGTGCATAAGTTCTGGTGTTCATTGTATTAGTTGATTTATTGCTTTTTATGTCACTAAACCTTTATTACCATGTTTACCACTGCAAAATAAATGAAAGGTAAACATGCATAAGAATTTCTGGTGTTCATTCTATCAGCTGATTTATCCAGTGGATTTTTTTTCTTGCTCTTCAAGTAGTTTGAGGTTAGGACTCACCATTGCCCAGAATAAAAATGGCCGCGAAGACCCACGAAGAAGTAAACATGATGGCGCCTCTGAACGAACTATGCGTCCTGCTTGCAAGGCTCTTCTCTTTTAACCTAAGTGGGTTAATTGATTTCTAATCGAAATGGCCACTGTAATCTGGAAAAAAAGGGAATCCATCTCGACCTACTTTTTGCCCAGCCTAATTACCGACTAAAGGAAATTCGTCCGAGAAAATGGCTGCACGTTTGTAATAAAGCCGGATTATTGAAGCACTGCCATGCAATTATATATGACCTCTTTGACAAGTACCTTAACCATGCATTATGCATTTTACATGTTACATTGTCCACACCGTAAAAATATTTTGTCGGACGCTTACAATTAGCTTAACCCATTTTACGGAATTTTACAACCTCTAAGTGAATTCAATATGGCGGGAGACCTTTGTTTAAAAATAGAATTTTATCGGTGGTATTTATGCCAAATGAGTGAGGTTTAATTTTTGTTAGAACGAAGTGATTAACATAAAATGATTTGGATGACGTTTCTTTAAAGACAGCTAATGACGATGACCTGGATTTCTTAGAACGTAATTAATCACCGATTTCGGAAAACCGTCTCATCTTGAATAGATGGAGTCATCGTTAAAGTTAATAAAAAAAGAACTGCTAACAAGTTTCATCACTCGTTACTAAAGGTATTATGACATTTTATGTTCTGTTTTTTTTTTTTTTTTATTTTGTAATAGAGTTTCTGCACTGTAGAGTCTTAAAGGAATGATTCATCTCATCAGCTGTTTTTAATGCAGTATTTACCGGAAGTCATTTTAATGAATTAATGACAGGCGTTCGGAAAAATCCTTTAGATTATTTTATATTAAATATAATTTATTTAATATAAATGTTTATATTAAATAAATTCTTATAAATAGTTATTTATCATCCCAACAAAATGCAACAATGGTGCATGTCTTTCTTAAAAAGTTCTCTAACAACTTTTAATATCTCGATGTCTAGTTAGGTATCGATATATAAACAACTATACAGAGTCGGATTATTTTGGAGACATTTGTCTTGAACAATTGTTCCGCAAGAAGCAACAATGGTGCATATCTTCAATCAGAAGTTCTGCAACAACTTTTGATATTTCGACGTTATGTATCAATATATAAACAACTATACAAACTCTGATTATTTTGGAGACATTTGTCTTGAACAATTGTTCCGCAACAAGCAACAATGGTGCATATCTTCAATCAGAAGTTCTCCAACAACTTTTGATATTTCGATGTTATGTATCAATATATAAACAACTATACAGAGTCGGATGATTTGGGAGATATTTGTCTTAAACAATTTCAACAAAGGCTCGTGATACAAGGCGCATCATTCATTGTTGCTGGAAAGCCCTGGTCGAACCCAAGGGAAGCAGGGTGTCGAACTATTAGCCAACATTCCTGATAGCTTGGGGTTATTGATTGCCGGCAACTATATCGAAAGCATGGCTAGTAGCGATCCTAACACCGAGAAGAGCAACTACCTCCCCATTTCCGGACTTCCGGTAATCCGCTCTGTCCTCCATGAGGATCCGCGACAACTCGATAATTAACGAGAAAATCCTGGGAATTATTACGCCTAATTATTCATAGCCTTTAATGCCGAGCTTAACTACTTATCATTGTCAGAGAAAAGGTAAATCCACCGAGGAGAAATGTCAATTTTGCGGCGCGCATTTCGATTCTTCCGTCCCTAAAACATTTTTTCATAACACAGTCTATTATTTATAAATAATTGTTTTACGTCCCACGGCATACGAAGAAACTAAACCTTAAAACATTTTTTCATTACACATCACTAGTCCATTATTTATAAATAATTGTTCTAAGTCCCACGGAATACGAAGAAACTAAATCCTAAAACATTTTTTCATAACACAGTCTATTATTTATAAATAATTGTTTTGCGTCCCACGGAATACGAAGAAACTAAACCAGAGTGATATTACTAATACACCACTTAACAATTTATTATCTCTTAAGGCTCATTATTTTTCACAATTTTAAAATCCACTAACAGAAAGAAAATGTTTAACATATCATCGTCACAATATACTTTGTTGAATTAATAAAATGTATGAAAATATTTTTAACTTCGTCAGCTGGAATTTACAGGAGTTATTAAATAATTATCACAACGTTGTAACTATATTTCCGATTTAACACAGTTGCGGAGAATTTATATTTATAAAATATTTCGGAAAAGCGCTTTCATTCTTTGGAATTCAGATTTTTTGTTGATAAGGCTTTGATATGTTTCCTGGCGAACCATTATTGAGATAAATTGCATGCATGTGCTATATTAAAGTTGTAGTGCTAGTTTAGGTTAGGTTAGGTTAGGTTAGGTTAGTTTTCCTAAAAGTGTCGGCACCTACTGATTCCTTTTTGTAATTTCTAACTATTGATTAATATATTAGAAAGAAATTAAAATTGCCAGTAATAAATATCACGTAATGAAAAATATTAGTTGCTTCCAATTCTGCCACGATAGTTGCTATCGAACTTAATCCCTTTAATAAACATTACCAAGCCGTATCTATTATTAACTGCCACCCATAAGTGCAAATTAAAATCACCTTGGCCCTCTTCCGATAAGGATTACTAGTTATCTTTACTATACTAAATGGCGAACAATGGCTAAAATAATACTAAATAGTGACCACTTCCGGCGAACTCACCACACCAAAAGAACCGACGAAATCTGCGTTCACGATTCCAGGCGTCTGGGCAACATTTCAGCAACAATTGTCCTGTTTTAACAATCAGCACTTTCCGTAGGTCCCCCACTGCCCCCGGAAAATCGAAAAGAGGAAATTCAGAAAGCCAAAATGGCGGCGTAGACAACCGGAAGACACTGGAACGGACCCGAAGACACGATCGCGTTGGAGGAACCAGTCCTAGAAAGTACGAGAAAGGATCCTCCTCCCCAGGAAAAATCTTCAAACCCGATATTCCGACATTTCCCGACAGACCTTGAAGAGTTCCTCCTCGCTGGGGGGGAAATCTTTGAAGACGAGGACCGATTTTCCGACTTTTCCCCGGCGAGAGAGCTCTGCCACGTGGCGTCGCGACAAAGTTGGACGACAAAGTCGCGCCGAGGAACAATCCTGTAAACTTCGCAGCCTTCCCAGAAAATGCCGGAGCTAGGATCGGTTTTACAGCCTGATGTAATATCGATAATTAGCCTCAGCGGCTCTCAATTCTAGGCTGGTCTCGTTACCGAGACACAACGCTCGTTACGCGTGTCGTTAACTTCAAGCGGCGCTCTAGAAACCTCCCATTCTCGCCAGGATCAACAAACAATTACACGCCAAGGATGTTGTGTTGCAACAAGTACCTCCTATCCGAGGCTTTCCTTCTTTACTGCTAAGATAATGGCGGGGTCCCTTACACTCCGGCTTTTTTCGTTACCCAACTTCGCACCGAGGATACGCGAGTGTAGACGCCAGGATATCCTGGTGATGCACATTTTGCTCCCCAGGACACTATTCCCACCTGCCTCCCGTTGTGCACCAAAGGTCCTCCAGAGTCACCCTAGGGAAAAGAGTCGACAGTTCATTTTGGTGCTTCACCTATGATGCTTGTGAAAGGGATGATCGGGACTGATTTGAGGTTTTCCGTAATCATTCGGTGATTAGACTCTGCAAGAGTCCCAGTTGGAGATGAGATGGTAAATGGGAGTTGGTCTGACTGATGTTGGGCTCAAAGACACCTAAGACTGGAGTTGGAAGATCCCTCCAAGTCATTGGACCCTCTTCTACAAGGGTATCCTGATCTACACACCGTCACCCAGTTATTAGATGACGATGAGCAAAGTTGGTCTTGGTTTTGGTCTTGAAAAGAGAACAAGACCAAGTCCAGGCCAAACCCTAACCACATTTGTATGGCAAGGACCATAATCATTCGGTGATTAAACTTTGAAAGACCTAAGACTGGAGTTGGAAGATCCTTCCCAATCATCGGACCCTTTTCTACAAGGGTATCCTGATCTACACACCGTCACCCAGTTATTAGATGACGATGAGCAAAGTTGGTCTTGGTTTTGGTCTTGAAAAGAGAACAAGACCAAGTCCAGGCCAAGCCCTAACCACATTTGTATGACAAGGACCATAATCATTCGGTGATTAAACTTCGAAAGAGTCCCAGTTGGAGATGAGATGGTAAATTAGACTTGGTCTGACTGATGTTGGGCTCAAAGACACCTAAGACTGGAGTTGGAAGATCCCTCCAAGCCATCAGATCCTCTTCTACAAGGGTATCCTAATCTACACACCGTCACCCAGTTATTAGATAACGATGAGCAAAGTTGGTCTTGGTTTTGGTCTTGAAAAGAGAGCAAGACCAAGACCAGGCCAAACCCTAACTTTGCAAGAGAAAGATCAAGACTCGACCGTGCATGACCATTTTGCTGGTCACCATTATCAAGGCTTCAAGTGCATCGGGCAACCGAATGATCAGGGTTCCCTCTCCCGTCATCCTAGATCAAGAATGACCATCAGATCCGTCCCCGTCATTTTCAGCTACCCTGGATGACGTCCTCACCTGGCAGGCGTCCTTCCCGCCCGTCATGTACCCAGCGCACAGCATCCTGTCCGTGACCACGTTCAGATGCAAATACGTCTTCTGACACGTCTTCTGGTCGACGATGGGCACCATCAGGGACTGCAGCCTGGTGGACATCGAGCCGGTGGGCTGGAAAACCGATGTGGCGAGTCACTTAGCGAAATGATGAAACGCCGTTCTCGTAACTCACGGTCGGTCGCTCGCCCGGGAAGAACTTTTTCTCGTAGCCGAGGAAAGGCGCCCGATCGCCGCCACAAGAAACTTTATCGTTCCAGTTATTCCCGACATTCGGCCATTAGCGAGCTCGTAAACTCACCGTGGTTTTTCCCCATCCCGTAACCACCGCCGTAAGCCCCGTGGTCACGGCGGACGAAGAGGAAGCCAAGGTGACGGCGCGCGCCGAACTGCTGAACGGCAAAGCCTTCGTCAGCTGAAATTGGACCAGTCATCAAAACCATCGTCCAGATCATCATTCGTCATCTGGAAGACTCTAAACGACCGTGGAAATGCGTTTCACTGCAATTGATCGACACCTCTGCAGCGCGTTAGAAAGTGCCCGAGAAATGGACACAGTTATTCTGGTATCTTAGAACCGTGATCTACAAAAATCGTGACTTGGCGTGCACAGAATGATTCCTTATAACAATCTGCACAAAAAATGCCTCTTTGGGTTTTCTTTATAAGTTGACGGTTCTCGAGTTATTGGGGATTTAAGTTCGACCAATCAGAGAAGCGCGTCGGGATTGTCGCTCTCCTCTCATTGGCTGAAATTCAATCGCTTGTAACTCGGAAAGTACTGACTTTTTAAGAAAATTCAAAAGGACATTTATTGTTTGAAAGTCTGTAAGGAACAATTGGCTGTGTTTCTCGGGCTGAAATAGTGAAGTATATGTATATATTTTTTAAAATATATCAGCAAAATGATGAAGAACCTTTATCAGGGCGACATCGTAATCGTAACTATCGTCGTCGTACATTTCGTGGAAAATTATGGAAGATATGCCTGAGATGAGATGACCTCCTTGATTAACATTAGCGCTGCCAATTCGGATTTTTAAAGCCTTTGGGGTCTTCCTGAAAGGAGAGAAATTAAAGTCGAATTTTCACCGATTTCCTTAATCGCAAATTTGAACAATTGAAGTTTCCAACGATTCGAGAAAAGCTTTATAAATATTTTGACTTTGTATATATGTAGAATGACCCTTTCATATCACCTTAATTAAATCAAGAAGTTAAAGCCAGCTAATTTAATTAAATTAATTTTCGTTATAGGAATTATTAATGGAATTAAAATGAACCCTAATTGTATGGCTGAGATAAGAGTTTAAAAATGATAAGCAGATTAATTTCTGTCACTCACCCAACGAGACAATGAGCGGCTGTCAAAATCCATCGGTTAGATATTATTGAACCGCCACAATCGTGAACTCCATTGTACTGGATTGACACCTATGACAATTGTTGCAAGTAAAGCAGATTAAAAAGATGCCATATATCACGTTACATAATTACAGGTCTATTAAAATAAATGATAAGGGGAGAATATACGTGACAATGAGGAAACAAAAAAGATTCTTTTTCTGCCTTGACATCCTTGAAGGCGATTAATCCTTTGGCTACTAAGAGCGCCTAAAGGCGCCCGACGTTTGGTCCAATTTCGCCTGCACGGTCATAGGAATTTCGCCCAAATGTCGGAATGGCTCCGCGTTCAAAAGGTTAATAGTCCACCTCCACTGATAATCACCTGATATGGATAACGCTCTATCGCCGCAGGTTGTCCGCCTATGATCTTGAATTCAAACCCGAGAATGGGCGATACCGAAAGGGAAATTATGAAAACTAAGACGGTCTTTGACATCCCGTGAATCTTTTCACCAAACGACATTACTGACCAGCGAAACATTACGACCGAAACTGATTGCCTTTGCTGGAGGTATCAGCGATAATGTACCTGGATTTCCTCTGATAAGACAAGATAGTCTCATTGTGTAGTGATGTAAATCGAAGTCAACTCGCGGAAAGAAAAGAACTCAATTTTTTAAGGTTATATGAAAGAGTGGTATATGCGTAACTTGACAATTACAAATAATGAAATTAGGGAAGTATTCAAGGGATGAAAATTAAGAAGTTACGTGTTACATTAACAATGTTATTTCACAGGGTGGTATATTATGTAACGCGTAACTTGGCAATTCCCAAGGGACTTATTAAATTTGTAACTTGACAATTCCAAATACTGCAATTAGGGAAAGATTCATGGGACAAAAATGATTAGAACTTACGTATTACCTTAACAATGTTATTCCACAGGGTCGTATGTTATTTAACACTTAACTTGGCAATTCCGAAGGGAATGTCGGTAGAAATAAGTGAAGAGTCAAAGTAGAATCGCAGAAAGTGGGCGCAAAAAGGGATCTCACTCAAAATGGTAATGCACCTCGGCAGAGGAGACGTTTCCGATCCTTCCGGAAAGGAGCATGGCCTCGAGCCTATCAGGATAATGCATATATCATAACGGCATATAAATCACTCGTTACGATCCAATTGAAACGTCCTCCGGCATTCGGCGTCGTAATCGAAGTCATAAAAAATTATATTGTCCAACACCCATTCGGTGTTTACGGTGCCTCCTAAGTATGGGAGCCTCTTAAAGCCATTACCTTGAGAAGCACACGAGGCGATCCTGCCTCGTAAAATTTTCCTAACCTCACTTTCTAACATTTCTAACATTTCCAATTAAAAATGGCGGACATAAATGATTTGACACCATTTTACAAAATGAGATAATGGGACTAACGTTATCTGAGGTATACCGTAATGGGGCTCGACTTTTATTAATTCATCACATATATATGTATAATTATTAAGGAAATATGGAAGGTATATTATTGCACGCTGATAAACAATGACGAGGATAAGCATGACAAAATCGGTTCTACTTTGAGTTTCGGTAATGCAAAGTATCGTTAGTCACATTGGCGATGCCAAGAATCTAATTGCTCGGTTAAATAATTGTGCCCATAATTATGAAAGTGGTCAAAGTCATATATTTTTTGCTTCGAAATTACATTGAATTAATTTCGTTTGAAATAATATGGCGTGAAATAACTGATAAACACAAATTTTTTTTTTTTTTTTTAATTTTGACTTAGACCACTTTCATAATTATGGGCACAATTAATAAATGACTAAGTTCAATTAAGCAAAGGTAATGTCATGGTATTCTCGCTGATGACGAGATATGTGTTTTAAACAAGTGTTCTGTAATTAAGGGCAGGGTTTTTATGAATAATGTGTACAACGATTATGATTAATTGGCAAATCAATTTCTGAGACTGATTATATCGGGTTTCGTCGACAATGGAGGTGGAATATCTAAGAGATGATTTTCACGAGACATCTCGATACTCCAGGTGAGTCGTTCATTAGGGAAAGCTCAATTAAGGAGGAACCGATTGGCAAAGTCGAGAGGATCTACTTGAGAAATTGTAACCAGGTGCAAATCACGGGACAATTATTTTCTGGAGACCTTTAAGTGTAGTCGATCTTACCCCTGGAGATGGAACGGAGACGCCTTCTTTTCTTATTTTATTCCTGATAAAAAAGAAATGTAATCGGAGTTCCTCTTACGCCTACTTATTGCTGAGCAATATTATTTATAAAATATTAAAGATTACTTGGAACTTTTTTTTATTTCATTCGGGTTAAAAAAAGAAATGTAATCAGAGTTCCTCTTACGTCTCCTTATTGCAGAGAAATATTATTTATAAAATATAGAAGAAACATTGCTTGGAATTGTTCATTACGCAGGATCAGTAGGTTATGATTTATTACCAAAAATTGAAATTAATTCCGAGCACCTCACACGAATTGCATCCTAATCAAAGTTATTTATTTCTCTTCATCCTACGGCCGCCGGAATAGCGTTAGAAAAATTCCGTTAATTAAAACGGAATTAAATAAAAAAAGGAAAGCGCTGATTCTTTACATTTCCCCGGGAGCGGGTGTACTTCCCCGCAAAATAATTCTGTGCAAACCGCCGTATCAACGAGAAGGGGGAAAAAAAAAAGGGAAGAAAAAGGTAATTAATTCCCCGTTTAACGACTCGCTGCGGTCTAATTATAGTCGGTCGAGGTGAATTTTTCTCCGGATGCACCGGGCCCAAAACCATCACTGTACCCACTAATTGTTCTACTGGTATTGGCCCCTGCAATCTCTTCCAATCAATGAACTCGACGTTCTCGTTCGAAACTCGCAATCAATTCTAATTTGCCCATCTCTACGCGTCGGGCACTATTTTCAGCTGTGCGGGGGAATTGCCTAACTATTTCTGCCGGCCGACACGTGGATACGTTACCGACAAATGCCCATGTTAATTTACGCCCTGAATACCGATTGGATAATGCCATTAAAGCTTGTACCCTGCCACGATAAAAGTCCTAACAGAAGTTAATTGGAATGATCGATCGTTTAAGATGATATTTAAAGCGCTGAGAAATTTAATCCATTGACCCTTCGAACACGGAGTCATGTCGACATATGGGCGAAATTCGTATGACCGGGCAGGCGATATTGGACCAAACGTCGGGCGCTCTTAGTAGGTAGAGTTAAAGCTTGCACCCATCGCCCTTCCACGATAAAAGTCTTAACAAAAGTTAATTAGAATGATCGATCGTTTAAGATGATATTTAAAGCGCTGAGAAATTTAATCCATTAACCCTTCGAACACGGAGTCATTACAACATACGGACGAAATTCCTCTGACCGGGCAGGCAATACTGGACCAAACGTCGGGCGCTCTTAGTACGTGAAGAGCTAAAGCTTGCACCCACCGCCCTTCCACGATAAAAGTCCTAACATAAGTTTCAATTAAAATTAAAAATAGAATGATTTGGGACACTTTCTATAGAACCGATCATTGACGTTATGTCTTCATGGTATCAATATATGTACCGAGACCAGAAGTAGATATGAAATAAGGGTAAGTGAATTTAAAAGCTGTGCCCCTCGAGGGCCGTACTTAGCATATCTAAGGTGACTACACATGCATACATGCATATGGAAGGGTGTGCTCGGATAACAAGGAGGGAAACTCCTTGATTGTCAGCCCCGGCGCTCTGGAGGCCTTAAGTGTCGTCGTACCGGTTGTCAGAGCATACATGCTCGTCTTCATCTTACCCGACACGTTTCCACGCCTCGGGTCATGTTACTCGCGCAAACCATTTTCTCCAGGACAGATTTGTACGCTTGCACACCCGACATTCGCGTATTCCGTATCAGTGGAGGCGCCGACGTCATCTGCAGATGCAGCTGCGAGTCTGATAGGGCAGAATCAACCGGTCTCAACATTTTCAGGATTTCTGCGACTTCTGGAACTGACTTTTCACTAATAACCTTTCCGACGTCATTGGTCCATGCTTGTACCTTTTTTTGAAACGTTAAAAGTCGATTTAACCCTTTTTTTAATTATATTTTGCCATTAAACCCTTTATGGGATATGGATATAATCGTTCATGAAAATTTCCTCCAAAGAGCGTGTACCGAATTAAGCGGAATATCCCGACACCCATGAAATATGATTTCTTTTATCATAAATTCTGAAAATATCTATAAACAAATTTGTTCATATTAAAGTTTCATGGGCGTCAGGACCTTCCTTATAGACTCCATGTTCACGTTGTAAAGTTTGAAACGATTCGATAGACCCACTTCGGAGGAAAGTTTCATAAACGAGACCTCTCTGCTGCCACTTTCGCGTCCCCTTAAACACTAAAGATAAAAACGTGCTTTGGAGCCAAATTTAGATATTAATGAGGATACTAATCTTTAGTTTGAAGGATAAGGGAAATTTGAAGAACCTGTCTTTTTCACAGGCCATCGAAAATTGGTTATTATTAGCTTGTTGCATAAGGATTGGAGATCAAGCGGGCGCAAGTTGTGGCCCGGAAGTTCACCGACGCCGCCACCAGGGCGGCGCTCCACGCGCTTTCGCTGTGGCTTTGAACGGATATCTGTAATGCGAATTCAATCCGAAGCCCAAATTGAATTTCTGGGGAAGAAAAAAGGAAATCCGGGAGGGTCCATGCATTTAAAACTCACTTCGGAGCGGTTCGCAGCTTCGACGTCGGGCGAAACGAGAGCGTCCTGCAATTTCGATTGCGCGGAAACGATTTCCTTCTTGTAATCGGTTTCCAAGTACCGCGGATTGATGGGATACGCAGAAACGATGCTCGGGGAAACATAAAGAGGGCTTCGGACCTTTTCCCCCGAAAGGAAAGCACGCGTATTCCCGGAAGAGTGGATTTATCGACTTGTGGAACGTTGTTTAAGGGCAAACGCGACGCCCAAAAGAGAGGTTAGGTCGTTAGTCTTGGACCACGGGACTTGGAAACAATTTTTAATTTGTATTCTTTCTTCCAGACAGAAAGTCACTTTAATACTGAAGATTTATCGACTCGTGGGACGTTGTTTATCCCTTTGAACACGGAGCCATTTCGACATACGGGCGAAATTCCTCTGACCGTGCAGGCAATATTGGACCAAACGTCGAGCTCTTAGTAGCCAAAGGGTTATTATAATAATTAAGGCCAAACACGTTAAATCGTTCGTTTTGGACCACAAGACACGGAAACAATTTTTAATTTGTATTATTTCACTTCCAGATCGAAAGTTACTGTAATGCTGAAAATTTATCGACTCGTGGGACGTGGTTTATCCCTTTGAACACGGAGCCATTTCGACATACGGGCGAAATTCCTCTGACCGTGCAGGCAATATTGGACCAAACGTCGAGCTCTTAGTAGCCAAATTACTTTAATACCGAGGATGTTGTTTAAGGCCAAACGCAAAATCTCCCTGTGACGTCAGAGGCTCACTTATTGTCCGGCATTCCGAATGTATATTATCAATGATATTAAAAATACTTTATCAGGATAGGTACGATTTAGTTAATAATTAAACTCCGGTGATTTCCTTTATCCAGGGCCGCAGATTTGCAACGTTGCTGTAAACTCCAGGATACCTCGGCTTGGCACATCCTAATCCCCAGGATACGATTCCGTAAAGAGTATTATTGGCTACCAAAGGACCCCCAGAATCTCCTTGGCATGCGTCCTTTCCTCCCTTATCATAATATCCGGCGCATATCATTCTGCTTGTAATATTGTTCACAAACTTGTACGCCCGTTCGCAAATTGTATGCTCGACGATTGGCACCGTCACTTTCATTAGATCCCTCGTACTGAGTCCACCTTGCTATGTTAACAAAAAAACACAGAAATACTTAACAAAACAGCAATAAAATCGAATAATATTTAATTTAACCTTTAATGCTCTATTTCGGATAATTTTCAATTTTTCATTTCGGAACTGTTCGTCCGAAGGATCCTTTTTTTTCTTTAAATACGAAGTAGTTCGCTTACTCTGAGAAAAATNTATTAATTTACCGAGAGTGCGCCCCATCCTGTAATGTTAACTAATCTTCCTGCTGGAGGCTCCTTATCACCGAGTTTGAGGGGTTGCACATTTCTTCCGAGATTAATCTCGCCGTCGATCTGGTGGAATTATTTTCTAGTTATTTGTTTCACGGATGTTAATTTGTTTAATACCTATGTCTTATAAAAAGTTCGAAATGGACGAGACTTAGTTGCAGGAATTATTTAGGGATTTGTTAATCAGTCAATGGTATTACTTCCAACTGATAAGACGTCGTAATTGGTTATTGACGTTATCATCAATTTTTGTTTCTTCTCCCGTACAATTGTTGGCCTGATTAGTTTTACTTGACTTAGTGAGCGTGTTTTTGTATCAAAGAAATCTCACAAAGTTTGTACCTCTTCTGAGTCTCACCTTGTACAAATGTGTACATAAACTTTTTTTAAATTTTCAACAATTTCTTACCTCCAACAAAGCAATGTCGTAATCGATGGCTGCAACATTGTATTGTGGATGTCGGATGATTCTCCGAATGTCATACAATGTACCATTAGATCGGTCTTTGTTGCCAGCACTGACTTGATAGTATTGTGGTGATAAACTAAAACACGAACAAAGTTGCAAATTGCACCACCTCGTACTTCTCAGAATAAGCAGGAATTAAAAAATTGCCAAATAAAATAATTAAAATTCTAATAAATCTAGTTATTTAAGAAATTATTATTATTGCATATTGTGATAAGAAATATTGAATAATTAATAATGTTATCGTCCGGTATTGAGGTTACGATGACTTCGAAAATATTCGACAAATCGATATTTCGTTTTTTCAGGAATATATATTATAATCATATGCAGTGACAACACTGAAAAATGTTTATAAATATTGAAATAAATAATAAAGGGAACTGTGATTTACTTAACGCAATGGCCGGCAGTCACTGCCCATTTACTGCTGATAATGGAAGCGCCGCAAATGTGGGAGTTGAAAATTTGGAAAGAGAGCTGATAAGGATGGTCTTCGATAGTCGCTTCTTTTCCTCCCACGATTCTCCCATCCGGCATAGACGGTCGTATCCTTGGTACAAATCCTATGATATGTACAAACAAACAGTAATTAACAATAAAAAAACAATTATTTTCATCCCCCAAGCTTTGCGAACTCTAAGCGCCATTTTTAAACTTCTTTCCCTTCCAAACCGAAGCAAATAATCACACGCGACGCCTTAAAAAATTGTTTAAACAAAACTGCACATAGTTCATAACTTCATTTCAATACAATACACTTCAGGTAGATGAAATTCACCGTAATGGCACTTGGGATGAAATAAAAATAAATTTCCAGAAATAGTTTCTCCCTTTCGCTTGCATTACACGTCTGTTGCGCGGTGGCGGGAAATTTTGAAAAACGAAAGAACAAATCGAAACTCCCGAGCAGACCGAATTTTGCAATCACTTCATCGGCTTTTCGAGGGCACGTTTAAACTTTTTTTTCCGACAAATTCTTTTTTTTTTCGAGAGAGAGAAAAAAAGAAGAAACTGTTTTTTAACGTCACTCACCGAAACTCGCAACGCCGAGGAGCGGAAGAATCAGAATTCGAAACATGGCGCAGCTGCACGCAATTCGCCGATCTCCGTTGCACCTGCCGCGTCTGCATTTATATGCACTGGGTATGTCCCCGGCAATTTGTGCAATAAGGGGAATCCTTATCTTCGGCAATATCGCAATTATTGCCGATCGGCAACAAGAGGAGGCGCGAGATTCTCCGCCGCGAAGTATAACCTCCCATAACCTCTTAATCAGAGCGACGCTGATAACGAGAGATAATTTTAACTGATAATGCACGCGATACAAATGATAACGATCACATAACCTCAATGCCATTGAAGAATTTCTCTCGCGAGGATTAATAGACTTGCAGCTTGTAAATCGATTGTTATATCAAGTTATCGATAACGACATAACAATCGGTCTAGTCGATAATATTTCTATTACATTTTGTTATGTAAAGTTATCATCATCGATAATTTTATATGACAAACATTTAATCATCAGAGAATTATTTTTGCAACCATAAATTAACGGTCTTATTTTTTTCTAGTCGCAAAGTGATATTGATAATGATATGACATTACATAACAATTTGTAATGCAACGAATTAATACATGATCAAATGCATGCTTTGACATAATCTCACATAACACGATATAACGCAAATATTACTAATGAAATACTCTCGATTCTATCAATTCCAAAACAATATCAATTATCGCTCAAACGATTAATAATCGAAAAAAGAAATTGAAATTCTGGTAAATTATTTTACAAATCACTAACAAGTGCATGCTTCGACATAACCTAACATAACACGATATAACGCAAATATTACTAATGAAATACCCTCGATTATATCAATTCCAAAGCAATATCAATTATCGATCAAACGATTAATAATCGAAAAAAGAAATTGAAGTTCTGGTAAATTATTTTACAAATCACTAACAAGTGCATGCTTCGACATAACCTCACATAACACGATATAACGCAAATATTACTAATGAAATACCCTCGATTATATCAATTCCAAAGCAATATCAATTATCGATCATACGATTAATAATCGAAAAAAGAAATTGAAATTCTGGTAAATAATTTTTGCAATTCACTAACAAGTGCCTTTACGCAAAATTCAGGGTGGATGAGTGATAAGCGTAATCGGACACGTTGCAGCTTCATTGGGGAACCACTGCAGTGTTTTTCTTTATCAGCGCGTAGGTGTGCACGCATACATGCTTGGTCGCGTATTCACCTGTACGATCAATTGCGTCCATTGTATTCGGTACAAACGGTATTGTACCGATATCCGCATTAATGTCGGCTCGAATAAATCGCCCCAGCGGTTCAATGCGGTTTCGTTAATTGCATCGCCGCGCCGGCTCTTTTGTTTCACATTATCACCTCGCGAATTATGCGCCTTATCGTCCCGAATGAGTCGATTAACAAAGCTTCGGTGATTTTGTCGCTATCATGAACCGGCGATTTGTCAAGACGCTTTTCTCAATGAAATGAGGTATCTTATGAATCGATGCCGGCAAAATTCATAGGAATAATTAGTTATTATCTTTGCAAGCCATGTATACATAAAAAAGTTAGAATATTGATAAGACTATTTTCCAAAACTTGATGCGTCGAATAATTTGGAATTTTAATACGTGATTATGGAGGCCCTAATTGCGATTTTATATAATCGTAAAAATTTCTTGTCATATATACATAAATGAAAATTAGAATATTGATAAGACTATTTTCCAAAACTTGATGCATCGAATAATTTGGAATTTTAACACGTGATCATGGAGGCCCTAATTACGATTTCTTACACTCGCGAAACTTCGTTTTTCGAAAGCAAAATTGTTTAATTATTCTGGACATGAAGGAGAGGAAATTTTCTTCGAAACTTAAATTCCCTGAGTTTTGAAACATACATTAGAACGCGTGTTATTACGTGACATTTCATTATTATAGAATATTTCATCCAGGGGATATGAGAGAAATTTATTGCACCGCAGAAGTCAATAATTGCGGATTCGCAATCCGAGGTAATAAAGCCACGAGGAGGGCCTTTATCGCCTTGCAATTGCGTTGCGTAACAATGGCGTTAAGAAGGCATCTGTACTTAATCGCCATCGATCGGAAGTGATAAGAGACAAGCTACAGTTTGCAGTTTTTTTTTTTTTTTTAATTACTCGTATTACGCAGTCGTCTGATACCCAGCACTTGTCTCGTGGCCGAGTTCTCTCGATTGAGAGGTTAGGATTTTTTCCACCTCGAAATGACTTTACATTTGTCATTATCGCTCATTTTCTAATATATAAACAATGCCTGAGCGAGGAGAAAAAGCCTGGGAATCGCAATTGTCTAATGATAGGAAGTGTACAGCGCTAACGTAGAAATTATTCTCAAAAGGTTTTCTAAAAAATGAAATTTCACGAGATTTCTAAGTCGAATAACATTTGTTAACAGATATGCTTAGAACTGTATATAAAAAGTAAAATTTCATGAAATGTTGTTTAAAAATATTTATTAACAGGTGTTCTTAGAATTTTTTTCTATAAAAAATGGGATTTCATGAAATAGATGTTCTTGGGAGACGATTCGGTGCACCCAGTTCATAGAAAAGTTTCATGAAGGGGAACTCTATGGCGGCACTTTGACATCACCTTAAGGGGCAGTAAATGTACTATTACCTACTATTACCGATCGAATTTCTTCCGTCGATTTAATTCCATTCGAGCCCCTCGGCAAAGTAAATCGAGAACCTCGCGGTTTATTCCCCAGCGTCGTGTCTAGGGGAAAGAGCTGGGGGAAAAAGCGCCTTTCGGCGTTCCTAGGGACTTCTCGCGTTCCGGGGAATCCTCGCGTCGCGAGAAAACCGACCGGGGGAGGACGAAAGGGGTGAAAGAGAGAAAGGGGATGGAAACAACGCTCCAGGAAGGAACTTAAACGAGTTTCAAGGAGTTCGATAGGTGGCCCCAAGAATCTCATCGATATCGTTCTCGATTACGGATTAATTATCGAATTCGGATCGACGCGCCCTCCGGTGGCGGGATTTTCAATTAACGGGCTGTTTCTTGCTCCTCTCTCGAGGCGTGAATTCTTTACGAGGTTCCAGCTTCCTTAATTAAAGCTCTTTCTGCTAATCGTCACAGGGTTGATTATTAATAGTCCGAGCTTTGCTACTCGGTGAAAGCTCTGATCATTTTGGGGGTGCAAGGAGCTTCCCGAAGCTTTTCCAATTTTTTCCTTTATTAGGAAAAACCAGCATAAAGGGTGGAGGCCCTATCGTCTACAGTTTTCTTTTTTTTTATCACCTCCACCGAAATTTTTTAACCCACCATGATCGAATCGGGCGGAATTAAGGTGAAGTGAAACCCCCTTCAAATCAGTCGATTCGAGTACGACACTTTTTTTTAAGGGTATTAGACCAAACTGTCCGAAACATTGATACATCACTTCTGATCATCTAATAATTGTCCCTACACATTGAAAATTTGGATTTTTGGAAAGAATCTTTTAACAGCCCATTTAATATATATATATATATTATTGTAGTGTGTTTAGAAATCTTAATAAATGGGGTATTAAGAGATAGAAGTGAAAAAAGATTGAATTTTCCTTTCGTGGCAACTAAATGCTCTTTACGGCCCGTAATCGAATCGGACGTAATTGGTTTCCTCGATGAAGATTCCTTGGCAGGTAATTTCTCCGGGTAGGTGAGAATTTTAGCTTCCACCGAAAACGTTTCCGGAGAAGGTGGGAGAGTGTGAGTGAAATGTCCTTGTAGGTGAGAAAGACACGCCGGGGAAATGTCCTTGCCAGGGGAAATTAATTTTGTCTACATGCATTTCTCTGCAGGTGCAATTCGCTTCAATTGAAAAGACGGAAATTGAAGTCTGCGCAAATAGAACGTTAATTAATGAAGAGCCTAATTTTTTTTTTTTTTGTAAATGCAGTAGAAATAAAATCTAATATACATAAGCGTAATTTCTCTACAGGTGCAATTCGCTTCAATTGAAAAGACGGAAATTGAAGTCTGCGCAAATAGAGCGTTAATTAACTAAGAGATTAATTTTTTTTTTTTGCAAATGCAGTAGAAGTAAAATATAAAGTAAACAAGTGTGCTCAGACGAGTTCTTCGAAATGAAGTCAAACATAGAAATCTCAATACAGAAAGTATAGATAAGGAGGAAATCTGATTTTCGATATCATATCGACCTAATAAAGTGAAGGTAATGATTTTTTTACGATATTGGAGATAGTTTGCAGGACGCACGATTAAAAATAGAGTCCTGGTATCTAATCACGTCCATCGTGTCATATTTGTAAGTATTGGTAACATGCAGCGATAGTAATTTCCTATTTGTACTTTTACATTAGAAAGTGGGAAACTTTCCACGAGAGGAACATTTTATAATTGACATTCATAAGGAACACCTTCATGACTCGTTTCATAATTTTTTATGAGGCAAACGTGATGGTTAAAATATGAACTACGATCCCTGAAATTGTTTATCACCAACGCGAGAGATAAATTTATCATTACATGTACAATATTAAGAAAATTGCATGGACTTTGTTTCATATTTAAATATTTTTTGTTCATCATTGCGTCCTGCCGACATGAGTTCCAAATAAGGATTCATAAGCAACACCTTCATGACTCGTTTCATGATTTTTCATTTGGCAAATTTCATACAACTTTTCCATCACTTTGTTTATCCCGGATTTTTGTTTCCCAGGGTACACACGTGGGGTATTTCGTCGAAGGATCCGGAGCTCCCTAGGTTTCGTCCTGGGGACTTTTCGGGGAGGAAAGACTTCCCCGGGCGAAGTTGCGACAGCTGTCCACCGATTAACATATAAATCAAATCCCGAAGGACGGATCCCGGCAATCTCCAGGATGTGCCGGGACACGTGTCCCGTCCAGGGCGATCCTGGGCACGCGTTAACGGTGCATGTCAATCGGTGCATAAACCAGGACGAAACCTCGTGTCCCCGCCATTTCGTCGGCGGCGTCGGCTGCTTCATGTAAATTGGAACGTAAACGAAGGCCGACGGCCCCGAGGACCTTGGACGAGGATCGAATGGGTCCGAAACCGCCCTGGTGATGCCCCGACCCAAGATTTAACGGCCCCGTCCTTGAACCATCATCCATCATGGGGGCCGTTACGCCACGATGCCCGTAATTAGAGTTTAAACGCAATGTATATTACATTTTCAAGCTTGGAAGCCTATCTATCAGGTCATTTCAAAAGTTCTGTAACTTCGAGGCAACTTTTTCCCGTCTTAGAAACTGACTGGCTAGCGTTATTAAACAATTTCATCCCAAGCGCATCATCATCAGCAAGGTTCCTAATCCCTATCATCATCAGCAAGGTTCTTAATCCCTCATCAGCAGCAAGGTTCCTAATCTCTATTATCATCAGCAAGGTTCCTAATCCCTGTCATCATCAGCAAGGTTCCTAATCCCTGTCATCATCAGCATGGTTCCTAATTCCTATCATCATCAGCAAGGTTCCTAATCCCTGTCATCATCAGCAAGACACCTAATCCCTGTCACCATAAGCGAGACACCTAATCCCTGTCACCATCAGCAAGATTCCTAATCCTCGTCATCAGCAGTAAGATCCCTGTCATCATCAGCAAGATTCCTAATCCCTATCATCATCAACAAAATTCCGAAACTTTGCCAAGGAATGACGAAAGATTCACGGAGAAAGCAGCCAAAATCGATCCCGATGTGGAACGAAGGAAGAGGTCAGGTTGGCGGAAGGAGGAAGGATGTGGGAAGATCGGAAAAGGATGGAAAAGCCAGAGGCCTTAGGTTCCGTGATGGGTGGTCGAACAGGGAAGGCCTCGGGTGTCGTAAGTCTGTCGCAAGGAAGGACTAACGAGTCCTTGGACCCCCAGGACTCCTAACTGGACACCGCGCAGCTCGAGGACTCCCGGAACGTGGTCCTGATCGGGTCCCGGAGCTGGTGCGGTTTCCTTACAGATTACTGCCACCCAGGGACGTAAGGACGCATGCTATTTCCAGGTGGTCTCGTTAGATAGCAATTTATCGACGGATAAAACCCGGAGGGCGATTACGGGAGCGGGAGGTCCTAGGAGATACCAGGAGAGAGGATGAGATCAGCTCCGAATTCCCTTTTAGAATGTTTAACAGTCCAAGCAGAATGTCCTATTCTACAGTAAGAGAATCATGCAACAAATGAGATAAAGTCTCTTGATTTTCTCTACGAAACTCATGATACGCACACGTGGAAATGTACGAACATAACCTCTACAATTCTTCCCCAAATGACACCCTCGCCCGTCATTCCAAAAGCCTTCCGATGTCGTTGTCCCTAAACCCTTTGGCTACTAAGAGCGCCTAAAGGCGCCCGACGTTCGGTCCAATATTGCCTGCCCGGTCAGACGAATTTCGCCCGTATGTCGAAATGGCTCCGTGTTCAAAGGGTTAACATGGTCTCCACGGGGACCCTCCGCTTCGCGGACGCCCTGCGGGGTTTAAAATGCGAAAATGAGCCTTTGTGATTCCCATATACACGACGATACGAGTTTGGCCTCTCGTGAAAACCTCGCTAACAGCCGAATAGACTCAGACCGCGGTTTATGAATATTACATGCTTGACCTCGGTTAATACTTTATTTCGGACATTGTTCGTTGACGAGGGGTCGGGAAGGACAACCTCGAAGCCGCGCTCGATGAGGGTGGAAATTGTAATTACATGGGGTTCCTCGATTCCCCGTGAATTATACATTTCCTGGCCGAATGGTCCCTAGATCGTGCAGGGCAAGGCCAGGTCTTTTGGATCAACAAAGTACGTTTCCACCGTTAAAACCCCTGGTCCATCTTTCCTTAACGATCAATGATTTACATGTACACATTTCTGTATTTTCCTCCACCTTACAATTCTATTAGGTGGAGGAATGACTTCCCGCTGTCTAGATAACATTACGTTGCGTCAAAAACTGCGGGAACTTATTTATGCATTTTTATGTATATATAATTTCCCTCGCGTACATTTATAGGTTAGGTGCGAAGATTGACGTCCACCACCAATCCAATGATCCGCGTGTTACCACTTCAGCATCTCCAGAGAAGCATAAAGCAGCAGACCATGACGGTAGTCGCCAAATCGGGCATGCTTTCGTCATAACCCACGTGTCAGTTTACATGAACATGTCCGTGACGTCAGCCGCATAAATCGAGCATATTTTCGGGGTCGGGCAACTTAAGCGGAGCTTATGGCACTCGGAGCGCGACGGATGACGAGACGTGCACTTTCGGTATGCGCGGAATATTAATAGCTATAAAATTTCATTAACGACCATTAGCGCCGCTGCTCATGTATAATGCAGGCCACTAAATTGCAGTTGATGCACTGGCACTGGCGGTCATCTCCGAGCCATAACATCACAGGAATGGCGCGGGACGGTCCGATCGCCAATTAATCCGCGCTGGCCTAACTTTACGCGATCTTGTGTGTTGGGGTTCGTGGCTGACCAACGCTTTCCCATCTAGGTCCCATGATGATAAGTTTGTCCAGACCAGTGAGAATTTCCCGGCGTTTCGGTCGCATGCCGAAGAATCTTCCTTGACTATGTATAACCCAGGATCATGTATATAGGAGGCACATGTTAGAAATGATGGTAAAATGTGAGTTAGATCAACACCTTGGGGTCCTAGTTCGTAGGATGACACAGTGACTGCATGGTTATGGCGAAATGTGTTCTAATCGCCGATTAATCCGCGCTGGTTATGGCAAAATATCGTCTAATTGTCGATTAATCCGCGCTAGCCCAACTTCACCTGATGAGTCCATGCCTTACGATATTGTGTGTTGGGGTTCGTGGCTGACCAACGCTTTCCCATCTAGGTCCCATGATGATAAGTTTGTCCAGACCAGTGAGAATTTCCCGGCGTTTCGGTCGCATGCCGAAGAATCTTCCTTGACTATGTATGACCCAGGATCATGTGTATAGGAGGCACATGTTAGAAATAATGGTAAAATGTGCATTAGACCAACACCTTGGGGTCCTAGTTCTGAGGATGACACAGTGACCGCATGGTTATGGCGAAATGTGTTCTAATCGCCGATTAATCCGCGCTAGCTCAACCTGATGAGTCCATGCCTTACGATATTGTGTGTTGGGGTTCGGAGATGACCAACGCTTTCCCATCTAGGTCCCATGATGATAAGTTTGTCTAGACCATCCACCCTAAGGCACGTAATTAAGACACATGGACTTGTACGAGTTAGAACTCCTGCATTGCCATCTTCATTGCTTTTATGAATCATAGGTGTCCGACATTGCTAAACACCACAGCACCCTAGGTATGTCCCAGGACGATCTGATTAACGAATGTCAAGCTAACGTTCCGCATGATCCCATCACCACGATCTTGGGTCCTGATTGTTGTGGCTGATCACTGTCTGGACCATCTAGTTACCATCAATAAATCTAGATCAGTGCGAATCCCAACGAGTACCGATACATCAGAAAACCTTTAATCAGGTCTCAGTCACCAGCCAGGATCACGTGGGGCAGCTAAAGCTAACCCCAAAATGAATGCATCGCGATCAAAAATTGAATTAGCCCTTCCAGCCTGGATATCAAGGCACGTATGTGCAATACGCGGACCAGGATCGGCATTCCTGCATTTACGTCTGGGGTAGCCCAATGAATCGCAATGGGCGCGAACATCGCTGATCATCTTCGGACGCCGTAACATTCCTGGAATGGCGCAATGCGGCCAAATCACCGATTGGTGGATGCCATGCTAACTTTACAAGCGATTCCAGGGCCCAGGACCTTGTTCTCCGAATTTCGTGGCTGATGGCCGTCATTCGGCCTATCTCGATCCCGTAATTATGGGATAGTCCGGGCTGGCGAGGATTCCGCTGCGTTTCGGCCGCGTGCCGAAGACTCGCTGGCTTGTTCCGGGCATTCGGCAGGAACGTGCTGGACATCCGAAAATGACGTCCGGGTCTGGACGGTCCAGGAAAGTGGGCAAAACGCGACCAGAGTCATCTGGTCCAGGACCCGCGGTACATATTTGGGACGCGTGGGGTACTGCCGGTATTTCCTCGTATTTCCCCGTATTTCCCGGTATTTCCGCACTTAAGGCTAGGTCGGTTTGATGAATTGCGCCCCTCTGATGGATTGCAATGATGGAGACATTAATGTCCATCGCCAGCAGGCCTCGGTGATTCACGATCTTAGGCAGCCCTGTATAATGAGGCATG
Source organism: Orussus abietinus (assembly GCF_000612105.2). NCBI lineage: Eukaryota > Metazoa > Arthropoda > Insecta > Hymenoptera > Orussidae > Orussus > Orussus abietinus. The sequence goes on from NW_019394442.1 coordinate 87,675, forward strand.
CCTCATGATGGGAACTAGATATTCATTGGTCTTTAGCGATTACGCGGGTAATGTATAGGTTGGAGTAAACGTGACTTCAATTTGCCTGATAATTGGAAATTACGCCGCTTGGGGAATGTTGTGACTACAGCCCTCCTTCACTTTACGCGGCATTTTTTTTTTTTTACGAGGGAAATTACAACACAATTTACGCGGTTTTGAAACGTCAGTAGTTTCTTTGTCACGCTATTTGACATAAATAAGTATTTCTGAAATTGATATGTACTGGCCCTAACTTGGAATATTTTTTTCTTCGTGCTAGAAGTTATTAGCCTCGGCAATAATTTGTCATCGAGATCCAGAAGTGGGACAGAAGGGAGATTATTTCCCCTAGATGTCACAAGGTGTTCAGCGTTGCTCTCCGTGGAACATAAATATGGAACTAAAGAATTAACGTAATTCTGGAAAAAATCAAGACATGAAAGCCAATTCAGAGATGGCAACCTAGAAGCTATCAGTTTCGGCGAGGACTCCCATCGAGTTCCCTAGATAGGGCTAGAAGAGAAATGATTCCCCCTAGATTTCACCAGGTGTTCAGCGTCGCTCCCCGTAGAACACAATTTGACGATTAACCTAATTCTGGAGAAATGAAAGGAACGAAAGCCAATTCAAAGATGGCAACCAAGAAGCTATCAGTTTCGGCGAAGACTCCCATCGAGTTCCCTAGGTAGGGCTAGAGGAGAAATGATTTCCCCTAGATTTCATTAGGTCTTCTTACCAGGCGACGAGATTGGTCGGTCCGCTTGCGTTTCAGTTAGGGCTGCTGGAAAGCGGGTTAAGGGTTGGCTCGGGGGTTGAGGAGTTAATTGGAAATGTCGATGTCGAAGCTACTCGTTACACGGGGGTGAGGTCGGACCCCTTCGCACGTTCGCGCGATCCATTTGCACGACGTGTACACGAAGTGCAGCGTGTACGCAAACGGCCGGTGGATATCCCGAAATTGCACCCTGTAAAGTCTAAATTGACCGAGGCAGGGACGAAGGAGGCCCACGGGGTGTCTAATTGGTAGTTGGGGCGCGTGTACTCGTCTATTGCTTCTAATGCCTGGCGCGCCGAAATTAATGACAGGGAATCAGGAAAAAGATCAGCTTCTATTATCATATAAAAAATTCTATTACCTTTCCGACGCCGATTCTTTTTAAATTTCTTTATAGGTATTTTAAAAATATAGCGGAGTAATGAATTTCTTGTACGGCATGATCATCCTGGATATCCTACCGGATGTGTATCTACCTATCGATTTCTCAAGTTTCTACAATTTCGCCTTTATTTGCCCTTTATTTTTGCCCTAATTTGCCCTAATAATTCCGAAGTGTCATTGGGTCGGTATAGAGGGGTTCTTCCATTCGGCCGTTGCGTTAAATTCGACGAGAGCCAGGCGAATAACGAAAGTAACGTTCGAGCAGTCTCGTTACTTCCGTACGGCATGTCGCCCCGCAATTCCGACGAGTCGTGCGAAATGAGACATCCTGTCCTATTTGCTAAATCGAGCGTGCACACTTGTCGCATCGGCGAGTAAAGAGACGAGGGAATATTGCCACTGAGGAGACTCGGATGGCCGCCATCTTTGCGAGTCGTTCCATCTACAAGCCGCACCATTTTCATGGATATTTGCCTCCATTCTACATACGATTGCATACATCACATAATATATAAGATAGCATACATTACAAAAACATTATCGACCAACACATGTATACGCGGGAGAAAGATTTCGTTCATTAAACTAAATCATTTGGCAGTATTTGGTTCGTTTCGAAAAACGGATGGCCGCCATCTTTGCGAGTCGTTCCATCTACAAACCGCAGCATTTTCATGTATATATACACCTCCAGTATGATACTGGAGGTGTATATATACACCTCCAGTATGAGTTATATACGTGGAACTGGTCAAGTCACTGATGTTGACCAAGCTCCAATTTCCTGATGAAGACCCAAGACCCCTTAGGACGTCAACGGGGAACCTGGACAATAAACCCACCACGTAGTGACATCCAGCAGCATATCTGCACACGTGATCCTTAACATTGCTTCTAAAAAATGCCCAACACCTATAAGAAACAATGGGAATGTCCATCCTACCAGTACCAGAGCAAGGGGAATCCTTCGGACCACCGTCACTACTCTGTGGCCGATGTGTTCCAAGAGCGTCATTGTAAAGTAAAGAACCCAGGAACCCATCTCGTTTCCGCGGAGCCGGTCAAGTCTCTGGCGTTGGTCCTCGCCGGATTCCGTCATTAAGGCGGTCACTCATGGTTTATTCAGACGACCACGATCTCGGAGGGGGTCCGCCAGTTGGTGGACGGTGGCCGGCGGTTCTCCAGAGTCACTTGCTCATTCAGTTGATTACATTGGCCGGGATAGGGACCGACGTTACCGACCGGCCGAGGGTTAGGCATCCCCTAATACCGCCTTAACTAACAACGAAGCACCCCCAGGTTGTTTGCGGTCGATTCCCCAGCCAACCCCAGGGCCACGGAGCTGGACGCCACCCAACCCTTTCGAGATCTATCACCCGGCGAAAGAATTTCTTGAAAATCCGCCCAAAAGTGGAACCATCCTCCCACTCAGCCAGGACACGAAGACTCTCTTCGATTCTCGTTAATCATCGGCTAAGCGTGGCCAGTTTCACTTCCAACGAATGCGTCGGAACTTCCATCGAACCTTTATCGTCCGATTCACTTCGATATTGGATCGGTTGCAGCCGACTTTTTGCTCCTTTTCTCATTATTTCAGATAGAAATTATTTAGATCAAAAGATTTAGGTATTCAAACTGATTCTTTTTGCTGTTATTGACCAACACCTTTGTTGTCTGATACGTGCCACACATCACTATGTGGATTTATTTTACAGGTTGTGTGTTGACGTCCTGAGAGGTCCTGGGTCTTCATAGTGAAATTGGAGCTTGACCAGCTTTGTATAAACCACTTGTAATTGTTTAACTAACAATATGAAGATATTGGAACATATCTGAAATTACATCGTCTTTACGCGATGGACAAGTTAGGGTTTGATGCTGATGGTCCAAGGTACCCAATTGTCAGAAACCTCATTATCATCAAGCTTATGAAGCATTTTATCAATTTCTAAGATTCTACCCTGTTTCAAGGAAGTATCTGCATTGAAAATACCTGCCAAGATGAAAATATCAGAAATTACATCGTCATTACGCGATGTACTCGTTAATGTTTGATGCTGATGGTCCAAAGTCAGAAACCTCATTATCAAGCTTATGAAGCGTTTTATCAACTTCTAAGATTCTACCCTGTTTCAAGGAAGTATCTGCATTGAAAATACCTGCCAAGATGACCAACCTAACCTGCCAAGATGAAAATATATAAAATTACATCCTCATTACGCGATGTACTCGTCAGTGTTTGATGCTGATGGTACAAGGTACCCAAGATGACCATGTTATCAGAAAATCCGGCGCGGATCACCACGAACGACTGAATCCGATTCCCAAATCCGAACCAGGATAGATGTCCAGAGGTCTTCTTCGTTTTCGTCCCACAATGGTCCCCTTGGAACAAATCGACGAGTCGTACCTGCCGATAGTGGTGGTCCAGATAGTAGGGCCCTTATCCGGCAACTAGGGGGATGGGAATCTCGCTCTTGAACCCGTAAGGAGTTTTATGGGCTTTTTGCTGACCGTCCAGTACTTCCTGCCGAAAGTAACGAAATGTGGAGGTCATAGAATGGTATTCCGGCAGTATTTCCTGCCGAAGGTAACTGAACGAGGAGAAAAGTAATATGGCGCATTGTCCGTCATGATAGGAGCCCAAGAAAGATTCCCTTATCACTTTCTTAAATAAATGGTATTAGTCGTTCTTTAGCAGTATGACGAAAAAAGGCAGATGAAAGCTGATCCTTTCACGCAGGGTGCCCAATAAAAATCCCATATCTGCTGTTATCAACCGAGTCAAGAAAATCCCACACGTCATGAACTGTCACATAGAAAATTGCAATCACCCTTTCGACCTCCTAGCCTCCCCCGACAATTTATTTATGAACTTCTGAAATAAACTGCTTAAAGTGTCGCTGACTCAGTGTTACAATTAGTCAATTAATTCGAACTCGATCAGCCGGAATGAAATAATCACCTAATTGGTCCCAAACCGGTAACCATCTCGTAAATAATTACGTACACTTTTCCAATTGCTCGTCACACCCGGAGCAATTATCCGAGGAAATTACACCCCGCCGAAAATAGTTATTTAATTTCTTAGTCAATCGATCAAGCGATATCGCGATCGACTTTTACCCAACTGCTAAATGTACCTGACCATCATTCAATTGTGCCCATAATTATGAAAGTGGTCTAAGTCAAAATTAACAAAAAAAAAAATGAGTTTATCAGTTATTTCACGCTAGATTATTTCAAACGAAATTAATTCAATGTAATTTCGAAACAAAAAATATATGACTTAGACCACTTTCATAATTATGGGCACAATTTTGGAAAACTGTCTCATTGAACAATGACATCATAGACCGTTTTTTTCGCTAGAATTTTTTAATGTGACTAATTAACCGGTTGATAAGGTAGTCGACTAAAGCCTATGAATTTTAATTTTTATGTAAAAACACTTATATTGCTCATCGAGGAGTAGAGCCAACGTCACTCATTCATGTTTTGGATTTTTTACGTTTTTCGAAAGTTTGGAACTGAAGATGAAGACTTTTATCAACTTTTTATACCGTTTAAATTATCATACTAAAATATTATACGGCTAGATAGGAAGATAAACAATTGCAAAAGGCTATTGCGACTGGTATGTTTCATGAGTAACACGTGCTTGTAGAGTTTAATTGCAGCAAAATACAATAATTAGTGTTCTTTCCCTGCCATCAGCTTTCATTTAACTCAACATTTAATTGCAGGAAAATGCAATAATTAATGCTCTTTCTCTGCCATCAGCTTTCATTTAACTCGACATTTAATTGCAGGAAAAATGCAATAATTAGTGCTCTTTCTCTGCCATCAGCTTTCATTTAACTCAACATTTAATTGCAGGAAAATGCAATAATTAGTGCTATTTCGCAGGCATCGTTTAACCTGTTCAGGTGAAAAATGCCATCGAGAAAGTCGATTTTCCTCTTTCGTATCTCTCGTTCGCGGCCTCTATCCGTCCATAGGTACTTGCACGTATCTCGGGCACCGCGTATATTACACCGAACTCAAACATAATATCCTGAAAAGCACTCGTAACTCCATTTCGCGATGCTCCGAGCAAAGCTCCGAATCGGTCCATTCTCCATCGTCCCTCGACCCATCCTCTGGGCTCGCCACGTTTGACAGGTGTTTAATATTACTCAAAAGTTTCCCCACTGCGCAATACCTGGGCCTCGATGTGTTCTCTTACGCCGACAAAGCCCCGGACTGCATTCATGAATGAAAAGTCCAGCTCCGGGGCTATGCCCCGGGATTGCGATTCCTCCGAAAAAGGAAATCGACCGGACACCGTAAGGTCTCTCCCCTTTATTGCGCTTAATGAGCAAAAAAAGGATTTTTTCAATGCAGGGAAATGTTTTATTGAAAAGCCCGGTTTCAGGGATGAATGGAGAGGGTCGTATCGGGGATGAATATTAGAAACAAATTGAATGATACTAATTGTTATTGTATGAATAATTATCCTTCTTAACAGAGTCCATTATTGCGCTTAATGAGCAGAAAGGATTTTTTTTAATGCAGGGAAATGTTTTATTGAAAAGCACGGTTTCAGGGATGAATGGAGAGGGGATGAAATTTAGAAACAAATTGAATGATACAAATTGTAATTATATGAAAAATTATCCTTCTTAACAGACTCCATTATTGTGCTTAATGAGCGAGAAGGATTTTTTTAATGCAGAGAAATGATTTATTAAAAAGCACGGTTTCAGGGATGAATGGAGAGGGGATGAAATTTAGAAACAAATTGAATGATACAAATTGTAATTAAATGAAAAATTATCCTTCTTAACAGACTCCATTATTGTGCTTAATGAGCGAGAAGAATTTTTTTCAATTCATGGAATTGTTTTATTGAAAAGTGTTTTATTCAGGGATGAATTTAAGAAAATGTATTGAATACATTACAACATAGATAGAATTATCAGAATTTGTACATTATTTTCAGTGTAACCTTCATATTAACAAAGGAGGATATTTCTCCCTACAAACCTATCGCCATTTTTTTTTTCAATAACAACAAAAAAAGATCCTTCTGAGTATTAGAAAATTTAAGAGATCCCTATAAATCCATTTGAAACATAAATCGTAATTAGACCCTGCTGTACTTTGAAATTTCATTACTATTGAAATGAGTCATTTCCTTCCTGCGCGTACTTCTAAAAAAATTCATACCTAAATTAAAGCTCACCTTGTCTCTCCGAATTTCGGGAGGAAAAAAGGATGAGGGAATAATCAGGCTCTTTTCGGCCCCGCGAATTCCACCCTTACCACTCTTACCACCCTTATTCATAAATATTGAGCAGGAGGTACAAGTTTTCAAATTACCTTGTCGTGAGAGAAAGCTAACGCGTAATTCATGAAGACATACAGCCATTGTCGCAGTCTCGAAGTCAAAGGTAAGTACCTTAAAAAATGTCGGAAATGTTTGCTCGAGGCAACCTTAATCGTTTCGACATTTACCCCTCCGTTTACTTTGCAATTTTCCTAAAAGTGGGAAACATCCAGCAAACGAATTTCGATACTTCCGAGACTTTCCAGACAACCCACTCGAAACGTCGTTAACCTTTTGGCTACTAAGAGCCCGACGTTTGGTCCAATATTGCCTGCACGGTCAGACGAATTTCGCCCGTATGTCGAAATGGCTCCGTGTACAAAGGGTTAATGGATTAAATTTCTCAGCGTCTATCACACCATCTTAAACGATCGATCTTTCTAATTAACTTCTGTTAGGACTTTTATCGTAACAGGGCGGTGGGTATAAATTAGAGGAAAGGAAACAAAGGAACAATTGGCCCTTGTAATGAATCTTGCAACTTACTTTACAGTTCAATAATTTCCCTCCATTTCCTCATTACCTTCAGTCCTGGAATTGACGATAAATATTTCGAAACAATAAATGAAACGCTCCCTAACACGAAATCCCCGATTGGACACACATTAACAATAATTACAATGAATAAATGCCAAACATATATCATCGATAAACTCATTAAAAAATTATTTACATAAACCTAGAATCCGTGAAATTAATTATAAACTTGATATTGTGCACCTGATGTCGGTCAACATTAACCTAATTAATTATTCACCTAAGAAATGCAATTAAAGTGCATTCCGCGGAATCCGCGATTCAACTTAGCGCCTTTGAATTATTCGGAAAAATTCCCTAGAAATCGAGCTTCGAAATTATTCCCGGAGTCAATTGGAAATAAACCGCGACCTGGAGTTAATGAAATCCCATTTTCGCGGAAAATGAACCTGATACACCGAGGAAATCGTTACTCGGCTCTAAATATTCCCCGATATTTCGGGACGGCAAAATACGATCTCCAATAGCCGTATGAAAAATGGAAATAATAAGGAAGATTGAGCTTGCAGAGAAACCAATCCTTCGAATTGACTACCCTAGGGCATTTATGGAGTCTTTCATTATTGCCTTCCGATGCGAGATGATTGTTACTTAAAAATGGCGGAGTGCTCATTATTGTGAGAAGAAACCGTGGACATTTGAAAGAATAAGTCTTTTTAGGACTATGACGATTTTCGCTTTGAAATCCTCTAAATCGACAGAGTATCATAATTGTCATCCGAGAATAGGCGCGTTGGAGCTTTTTATATGTCATAAGGTGAAGAACATCATAAACTACCATCCGAGAATAGGCGCGTTGGAGCTTTTTAGTCGCTTTTTGTACAATCGCCCCGAAAGCTCAGGATCTTTAAGTCTTTTTAGGACTATGATGATTTTAGCTGTGAAACCCTCTAAATCGACAAAATATCATAATTGCCATCAGAGAATAGGCGCGTTGGAGCTTTTTAGCCGTTTTTCGGACGATCGCCCTGAAAGCTCAGGACCCCTAAGAATTTTTTGGGATTATTCCGATTTTCTCTTTGAAATCCTCTAAATCTACAGAATATCATAATTGTCATCCAAAAATAGGTGCGTTGGAGCTTTTTAGCCGCTTTTCTTCCGATCACCCTGAAAGCTCAGGACCTCTAAGTCTTTTTAGTACTACGACGATTCTCGCTTTGAAACCTAAATCAACAGAACATCATAATTACCATCCGAGAATAGGCGCGTTGGAGCTTTTCAGCCGCTTTTCGGCGGAAACGGAGTGACGGGTACTCCTCGACAGGGCTATCCTAAAAGCTCGGAAAGCTCGGACGATTCCCGCTCGTCTGGGCCGGAAGGTATCCCTCATAATCTCTTCCGTTAACGAGACGGCCCTTTCCTGATGCGGCCATTTCGCGTCGGTGGAAACGCTCCGCGTCGGCCCGGGGAAGCTCCGGAAAGCTCCAAGACGCGAGCTTGGCGGTCGTCGGGAAGAATTCTCATCCCGATGCTCCTCGGGAGCTTGAATATTCATCGAAACTCGTTCGATTCGTCCCGCAGGCATGGTGCGTGAATATTCAGGGCTCTTCCACTTCCGGTTCCTCTCAGGTCCCCCCCTTCGTTTGCACTTCCTCCCGACTTTTCTCGCCCTGTTTCGTCACCTGGGAAAGTGGATTTCCCCTCCACCTTCGGAGCTTCCATTTTTCCATGATTTAAGGGGACGTGAAAGTGGCATCCGAAAGCTCAATCGTTCATAAAACTTTCCATAGACCTGCGTTTCTCAAATCGTTTCATACTTTAAAACGTGAATATGGAGACCCTAAGGTAGGTCCTGAAACTTGTGAAATTGCATTTTTTATAAACTATTTTTAAAATACCTATAAACAAATTTGAAAAGAATTTCATGAGTTTCTGGACCTTCCTTATAGTCTCCCTATTCACGTTTTAAAGTATGAAACGATTTGAGACCCCCAGTTCGTAGAAAAGTTTTATGAACAACTGAGCTTTCGGATGCCACTTTCACATCACCTTAAGGGGCGAAGAGGTTTTGTTTATGAAACTTTTCTCCCAACTCGATTTACCGAATAGTCTGAAACTTTACAACGTGAGTAGGGAGACTATAAGGAAGGTCCTGAAACTCATGAAATTGCAATTCTTTTCAAATTTCTTTACAGGTATTTTAAAAATAGTTTATAAAAATTGAAGTTTGCTAGTTTCAGGACCTACCTTAGGGTCTCCATATTCACGTTTTAAAGTATGAAGCGATTTGAGACACCGAGTTCTATGAAAAGTCTTACGAACGACTGAGCTTTTGGACGCCACTTTCACATCCCCTTAATCGATTCCGTTTCCGGTACCCTAATCGAAGCGACGCCATCGATATAAGCCCGTCTATATTTATCCACCGCAGGGGTGTTAGCGCAATTATTTAGACCGCGAATCGACAGTGCCGTAAAAATGACAAAAAGGAAGGAAGGGGGTAACGGGTTGGCGCTAACTACCCACAGTTTTATGGTTATTACGCGGCTCCGCATGAAACACTTTGCGGAACAATGGACCGCGTAGCTACGTCCAATCGGCCGAGTGTCCAAATGGCATTGCAGATTCCCGGTTTTCTACTTCCGGTCTCGGGATTTCATCAGAACCGACGTCGACGCGGAATGCCGTCAATTGTTCAATGTACTTTTTATTCTCCTTTATATCACCCCGGATCGCCTTTTAATTCCGAATTTGGAGGGATATGAACGCTGATAATTGCTCGAAAATTACCTTTACTCGATATTGCTATCCCGACAAAATGGCGGATCCTTTATATCCGCCTAGGGACTCACGAGAAAAATATAAATGAATAAATCAAGGGGCACGAAGAGCATTTCAATAATCAGATCTGAAATTTTATCTACAGAGATTGGACACTTTTCATTTGATATAAACAAAAACCCGACAACTCTTCCCAATATCTTCCTTCCGCCATTTCATCGCGGGAGCGAACCACGTAACTTTAATATTAAATATCTGCAAAAAACATTTCTAACGTAATGTTGAAAAAACACATATATTAAAATCGAAGGAAAAGTTTCGCGTATCTATAAGAAAAATATCACGAGAACCCATGGAGCTGATATCATATAAATATTATGAAAGCAATACTTCTAAAGTCATCGTCTTGGAAATATTTTCAATATGCACGATATTCGTTAAATATATTAAAAATATTAGACGAAGTATTGTAGGAGCTATTCCATGGTCGAGGGAAGAAAAAAAAAAAAAGATGTATAAATAAATGGCGTCGATGAAATAAATTATTTTAGACGCGAGTCAATGCGTTATTACGATAAAAAGCTGCCCTAAGCTCCGGAAGTCCCTATCCACCTTTCCGCGTCTTACTTCCGAGCTTTCCGGGGGGATTCCGCCCCCAGCCGCGATTCGCGCTTCCGCCGGCAAATACTAATGCGAGAACGCAACGTTTACCGTCCATCTTTTACTGCCGGTCGTAAAAACTCGTGCATATTTCACCTCTCGAAGTCGCGGCGTTACCCGTCGTTAGACGTGAAATCGTTTCGCGGCAATAACGCGCCGGGAGCTTTATGGATTCGCGCTTAAAGCTCGACACGGCTCGCCGAGGAGAAGCGGGACATTCGAAACGACCTATCGATCTCCCACGAGGAGTCGATCGATCTCTCGATCGGGAGGAGAGCTTGCGGAGCTTTCCGATCGCTGAATCTGAAATCCCGGGACGCCTCGAGGTGATATGAAATGGTCATTTCATGTATCGAAATGTCAAAATATTTATGAAGCTTCGACAATTTGGGTACACCGAGTTATTTGAATCTTTAATACTTGAGTATGAAGATCCTAATGAAGATCCCAATGAAGATCTTAAAACCCGGGGAATTTCATTTTACGAAACGACATCTTGTGTTCGCTCTTTGTCTGAGATTGATAAATAATTCATTTTCGAAAGATGAAATTTTGCCACTTTCGAGATCTTCATTAGGACCATTATAGAGTAAGGTCCATTCCTAAGTCCATGCATTGCAAATTTTTAAGGATTAACAGTGACTCCATTGCCGAATCATCGCAGCTTCTGATAACCCTAGTTTGGCACAATGTTGGTATCTATTAAAATGATCAGAGAGACCCAACAATAACAAAAATATTTCTTTGACAGTTATGTCAGCACATGGGGTCCATCAATGGGTGTCCGATCGTCAGATCAGCACGTGGGGTCCATCAGCCTAAATCCATGCATTGAAAATGTTTAGGGATGAACTCCATTGTCGAATCATCTTAGCTTCCGGTAACCCTAGGCTCAATGCTGGTACCCATGGAAAATGATCAGACAGACCCAACAACAACAAAAATATTCCTTTGGCCGTTGCTGCAAATTCATTTGCCGATCCAGGAAGCGATTCCTTTCTAAAGAAGGTTCCCCAACGTGTACATCAGCGTTCTTGCAGTAAGAGCAGAAATTAATCAGCAATGCTTCTTTGCTAAAAATGCAGACGTGTCTTTTTTTCATAGACCAGCACATGGGGTCCATCAATAGGTGTCCGATCGTCATCAGATCAGCACGTGGGGTCCATCAATAGGTGTCCGATCGTCGTTCGATCAGCACGTGGGGTCCATCAATGGGTGTCCGATCAGCATGTGGGGTCCATCAGCCTAAGTCCATGCGTTGCAAATGTTTAGGGATGAACAGTGAACTCCATTGCCGAATCATCTTAGCTTCCGGTAACCCTAGCTAGGCTCAATGCTGGTGCCCCAGGAAAATGATCAGATACACCCAGCATTGACTATCGAGTTCTAAATAGATGGGTGTCCGATCGTTATCCAGCTTCGGCGGGGCATTAGGCACCAGTTCCGGATGATACAGCTGGGCCAGCAATCAACGTGCATTAACCAGGTAATGTATCGATGGTTGGAGCCAACCACCGCCATTAGGCGGTTCGCCAAGCTCTCGTTTTGCTCCCCTCGTCTCCATATTGGCAATTTCTGTGCCCCCTAACTTTTCGAAACTGGGAATGGGATCAAATGGCAAGGACAGGAGGAGCCTACCGAACGACACACGGCGTTTTCGCTGTGCACCACAAAGGGGTCGTGTTTTTCCCAGTTTCAATAACATTCCTCGAAAAAAACAGGTTGTTTAGCATCGATGCCAGGGGGAACCGTTTGTGGATTGATGGTGGCCGCAGAATTACGGCGGAATTGCTGCGAATGTTCGGCTCGGTGGTTCATCGAATCATCTAACTCAATGGCGATATGTCGTATTTCAAAGGATATTTCGAATCGTAAATCCGCGATGTGTGGATGACTTTTATCGTTTTCCGGATAACGCACTAAAGTTCAGGGAAACTCGCCTTAAATGTATTGATTCGATTGAGACATTGTTTTAGAACGTATTCCACTGAAGTTGTAGTTCCCTTTGGTCTTCTTCAGTTCCTTTGGTCCCTATTAGTCTCTTTTGGTTCCCTTTGGTTTTCTTTGGTTCCCTTTGGTTCTCTTTGGTTCCCTTTGGTTCCCTTTGGTTTTCTTTGGTTCCCTTTGGTTCCCATCGGTTCCCACAGATCCCCATCGGTTTCCATCGGTTCCCACGGATTCCCATCGATTCCCAGACCTAAATCCATGATCATCACAAGATGAGGAAGACCAACTCACAAACAATTTCAGCTCATTTGCTGCGAGAAATGTCTGCAAATTGTTTGCAAATCGGCTTTCCTCGGCAATTGATTACTATGAATTTCTATCTGTTCCCCCGGGTCTCTTCGCTATTTATTAATTTTAACAATAAAAAAAAATGAAAATTTGAGGAAATTCACTTGATAGAAACAGCCTTTCACATCGCCTTGAGGCCCAGCCGCAACGAACCAATTACGCGAAATGGTCGCTATCGATTATTTCAATTTCAAGTTGTTGTTAAGTATAATTGACCCGTCCGAGGAGTCGACAAACGCTTCGACCGCTGTCCCGGGAAACTACAATTAAACCTCGGAAACCATTACCGATTCTCGGAAACAGTTACTCGTGTAAACCTACGCTGAATTCGATTGGCCAGCTCGACGCCATTTTGCGTTGTTAGTTTCAGTAATTTTCTAAAAAATCTGGGTTCTTTTAGAGTAGCGGGTAAATTTGATTGAAAGGAAGTTACCTTAAAAAAATATTATAATATTCCAAAATGAGTCAATATAAATTATATTATGTGTTTGGGAAAAGAAAGGAAGTTTTTCTCAAGGTTCATCGTTCTCTCTAGAGCGAGTGAGATGAACATTTCCCCTGGAGCCAATTTCTTATAGGGCAGCGGAGATGTTCAATTGAAAGGAAATCACCTTAAAAAATTATTATAATATTCCAAAATGAGTGAATATAAATTATATTATGTGTTTGGGAAAAGAAAGGAACTTTTTCTCGAAGTTCATCGTTTCCTCCAGAGCGAGTAAGATGAACATTTCCCCTGGAGCCAGTTTCTTACAGGACAGCGGAGAAGTTCAATTGAAAGGAAATTACCTTAAACAATTATTATAATGTTCCAAAAAAGTAAATATAAACCATATCATGCATTTGGGAAAAGAAAGGAACTTTTTCTCAAGGTTCATCGTTTCCTCCAGAGCGAGTAAGATGAACATTTCCCCTGGAGCCAGTTTCTTACAGGGCAGCGGCCGGCAGGCGAAGGCTCGCAGGACGGCTTCGTATTAATTAAGGCGAACCGCCATTAATCTTATTTTCTCCTCTGTTGGGCGACAGAAGATTAATGTGGCTAAGTTGCAAAAATCGAGGAAACCCGTGTGCATCCTTCGGTAATTTACAACAGGGAGCAGACTGGATTCGAAGCTTCCGTCGAGCTTCGCGAATTATGCATCATGCTCGGCCCTCTTAAGAACATTGTTCACGACAACGAGCTTCGGTCATTTCATTTTTTTTTTTCTTTTTTTTTTCCCCCTCAGATAGGAACTCCCGGGTCCATTTGTCCGAGATATTTATGAGGATCGATCCGAGGAATTCCTTCGCCGGTTTTATTTATGCCTTCGTAATCTCCAACGCGGAAATAAAAATCCCACTCCGGCTCATTTTTACGCTCGTTTAATAGAATTAATGACGCCGTATCTGCAAGAAGTGGGACCAAAAATCCCGCTCAACAATGCTCGTCGATGGGAGCGAGAATAAATCCCGCTCAAAATGCGAATTGCGGGGAAAAATAACGCTGAACTTCCCCTTTGTCTGCGTGATGTACTGTTACAGCACATTCGGCGAAAAATCCCCTATCTAGGGGAAATTAATTGCATGGAGGAAAAGCACTTGTTAAGTTTACAATTGATATTAAATGGACAATGAAAGCTTGGCGAAGTCGAAGATCAAGAGAATCGAATTTTAAAAACGCTTGTTAAGTTTACAATCGATATGAAATGAACAATTAAAGCTTGGCGAAGTCGAAGATTAAGAGAATCGAATATGAAAAGCACTTGTTCAGTTTAAAATCGATATGAAATGAACAATGAAAGCTTGACGATATCTAAAATCAAGAGAATCGAATATGAAAAACTCTTATTGGGTTTACAATCGATATGAAATTAACAATGAAAGCTTGTCGAAGTCTAAGATCAAGAGAATCGAATATCGTATGAAATTTCTCTCAAACTAATTCAACTATTATTGTATCACCATAACTATATACCTAATGCTACCTATGAACAATATAACATCGCCAATATTTTTCCACCTACTTTAATTAACTTCGTCAAAATTGTACGTTATACCGCAGGTTGCAAATTAATCCTCAGGCGGACGTATATCTCTATTCTTCAATTACTCGAGTTAACCGACCTATTAACCAGTGGGAACCTAACCTAACTTCCACTTTTCCGGTAAGACCCCTGAATTATTTTACATTCCGGGCGGCAGTGCTCGCGGAATGCAATTTGTTTATCGTTAAAAGGGTCCCGGGGTGAAATTCCACTTTCCCAGGGCGTAAGTACGCGACTCCACCCCGAAGACAAGTAAAGTGATCTCACTCTAACCTGTAACTTTTCGACACCCGGGAGCACTATACTTCTCCTCGTCTCTCTTTACCTCATTTCAATTTTCTTCGCCCCTTTTTCTTTCCTACGAGCTCTCTTTCATTGCGCTAACTTCACCTCCTGCACCGAGCGAAAAATTCACCTTCCAGGTGAAATTAATTACTCCCGGCAATTTAAACCTTCCCTTGTTAATGAAATTTCTTACCTCGGGCAAAATTGATTTCACAAGAAATATTTACATTCAAACCACGGCAGGTTGGTACCAAGTGAACATGATTACCTTAAACGAATGTCTTTACACCGGCATGTACTTATCGCGCAAAATTTCACTTTTTTAAGAACAATTTTTTAAATGTCTGTAAACAAATTGTTAAAAATCCAAACTTCACGTGCCTCCACGTTCACGTGGTGAAGTTTGAAACGTTATCCTCAGTTCATGTCCAAGATGAATGAGAGATTTTCATCGAAAAAATGAAATATATAATAAAAACTAAAATGGCCCCCATAACCATATGTTAAAACTTCCGATAAATGTGTTGACCCTTTTGCTAGGCATACATCACACTTAGACATCACCTTAACCCTAGGACCATTTACGAACGAGTTAAGCCTATTACCCTCCTCTGTACAGTGCTCACGTCACCATAAACCCGCCCGCGTAAGGAATAAATTAAGGAAAAACTAAGGTAAGAAAATCTGTCTTTGCCCGACCAGGCAAGAGTGCACGGTATGATAAGCACGTCACGTAGAGCGCGTTAATAAACAACTCATGGCGGTCCTTAAATTCCGGCCAGTCCTTAAATTCCCTTATAAACCAGGACCATATTGCGGGGCGTAAAGAATAAATAAATAAATAAATAGAAAAAAAAAAAAAATATAAAGGGAAGAAATCGGAGACGTAAAGGCCTCCCGGCGGACGTGGGAATAAAGCCAAGCACGTCACGTAGGACGCGTGTGGCTTGGGGGGTCACGCGTGTGTTACGGGGTCGCGTGAAGAGGTGTGGGTCCCCGTACATTCGCTGCGGTACATAAAACCGTAGTTATAGAAACTATAAAACTCCATTTCCAGGGAGGTATGGCACGTATGGGTGAGGCGGTGCTCCCCTTCGACGGGTCACATATCGCTGCGGAAAACGCACGGACAGATACGAGCTACCCCGGGAATGTTGCCGTGATATTACTGACGTTGCCGTGATATTACCGTGCCATTTTGACCAGCTGTTTCGTTTGCGAGGTCTAAACCTCGGGTCGCCAAGGTTCCCCATGGGCGACCAAGCAGCTCTCGACCACACATCACATCTCCAGGGCCACTGGAGGATGGTTTTAATATGCACTTTTTTTGGCATTATTGACACACTGTTGGGTTCATAATGTGAAGTCCGAGGTGGGACATTTCGGTCAAAGACTTTGAGATGAAAGGTGTTAAGGAGTTTGAGATATTGCCAAGGTTCCCCATAGGCGACCAGGCAACTTCCGACCACACATCACATCTCCTGAACCACTGGAGGATGTTTTTAATATACACTTCTTTCGGCATTATAGACACACTGTTGGGTTCATAATGTGAAGTCCGAGGTGGAAAATTTCGGTGAGGTGAAAGATGTTAAGAAGTTTAAGAGATTGCCAAGGTTCCCCATAGGCGACCAGGCAGCTTCCGACCACACATCACATCTCCTAGTCCACTGGAGAGTGCTTTTAATACACACTTCTTTTGGCATTATAGTCCCACTGTTGTGTTCATAATGTGAAGTCCGAGGTGGGAAATGTCACTCGCAGTCTTTGAAGTGAAAGATGTTAACGAGTTTCAGAGGATACGAAAGGCGCTAAGAAATTTAACCGACGTCGATAAAGTCGATCCTCGAAAGTTCTTTATAATTCTCCCGGGAAACTAATCTCGAGCCCGAGGGAAAATAGCCAGCGTGGAGATATATTATTCATAGAGAAATGTCTTGGGGTTAGGTTACATCTGTTCGAGTGGCCATGCTGCAGAGATAGAATATTTATTTACATATCTCCATTCCTTATATAGGGGATCTGGTAGACTGACCCCTGGCCACCGTCTTCTATCTTCCAGCATTACCGCCATGACTTTTATAGAGGAATGATGTTCGGCCAGCCTCCAGGTCGGCGCATATCCCTTAAAGCACGGCACCGTGATGGCAGACCTCTGGGTCGAGTCGTTTTCGGTTTTATCGGCCCATTAATCTGCTCCGAATTGGCAAGTAGAGCTCGTGGATGATACCGAATAAAACCACGGTGAATTACCGCAGACGTGTGGAAAGGAACTAAAAATGGTCCCTCGTGTAAGGGAAAATAGGAAAATATTTTACGGCATCGTATGTTCCATCCAATTGGTAAACGAGAAGATGCCGACCCAACGTTGCACTCGAATTTCAGATGCCAGTTAAACTGGAACCTCGGTTAACATATTCCAGTTAAACTGGAATGTCCAGCTCTCTGATAGGCACTTATCAAGTTAGCCCCCAATAAACCTATCCCCTGATAGACATGTCAATGGAAGATTGGTCCCGCTTTCGAGAGCCACTTCGCAATGCGCATCAGCAAAACCTTGAAGGATTGTAATCCAGACCTAACCAACGCTTTTCCCGCTACTAAATGCGAAAAACACCCGTTTACGTTGATTCCCAACATTGTCCAGCGAAAATCCCTCAATCGCGGAAAAAACCGCTGCGAGTCCCGCCACGGCATACTGGGAGGAAGGATGGAATACAAAGGAGCATCCCATGGTGGGACAAAGCTCGAAATCACCGCCCGTTTGCGTCACTTCCGGCTGTGCAGGTGCAGTGGAAGTGGAGTTGCAGTCGCGCAGCGCCACAGATGGAACGAAATTACAGGGGCTGTTCATCGGCAAATTGAGAATTACTCGGAACCGCTGGCGGGCCTCCTGGGGGAGGATTGACGATGGTTAATGATGCATCTTGCTAATCACGAGCCCCAAAATCTCCTAACTGCAGATCGGTCCCCAATGATGCATCAGTTAGAACGCAGACCGGGCGGGCAAGGACCACACAAAGGTGTGTGGTTTCCGAAGGAAAGGGACCACGTGAACCCAATGTCGAATGACCGTGCTAATATTGATCTGGAATTAGCCGTGGGATGGTAGACAGAAATCAACGGGGGATCCACACACAGTCCCTCCGATGAATAAGGAATACGTCTGTCGAAACACCAAAGGGATATTGGCTACCGGCTCGCCGAAGCACGTGGATCATGTAGCTTGATGCTGTAATGCCTGGGAAATTTCATGCCTATAGGGAATGCAATGACTGAGGACACGAGTTTGGCAAATTTGCATCCCCAACCCTGTTTGTTTCGAACCGACAGCGTACGTTGACCAAGAGACTTTACTTGTGCGGAATGATCCCTTCAGTGGATCATCAACGTAAATGTTACTCTGTCTTGCAATGTATGATCATGTTCCCTCAAAAATGTCACGCCCAGGGAATGCAATGACTGAGGGCACGAGTTTGGCAAATTCGCATCCCCAATCATGTGTGTTTCGAACCGACAGAGTATGTTAACCAAGCGTTCTTCCTTAGAGCCTCCATAATCACGTGTCAAAGCTTCAGATAATCTGGCGCGCCCAGTTATGGAAAAAGTTAGATCAATATTATCCCTTTCAGCTACGTACCACACTTTCGTATCACCTAAACTGTGTAAACACATCATACCCGTCAACGGATTACATGCATTACCACGAGCATGTCTTCCCATCAGACGCAAGCGTCCTCTTTGACGTTTCCTGCACATGGCGGATATCGTACGCAAATTCCGGGCGCCATCTTGCAGCGTTGCGAGAGGAGTATCGGCCGAAATTGACTGCAAGTATCGGCGACATGGTGCATTTACCATGTAGCCACTGAAAGTGTTTGCACATACCTCAAGGGAGTGCACAGAGCCCCTTGGGGTGGGCTGCGTAAACCGTGCGAAAGGTTTACGCGCGGCGAAGGGGTGGCTCGTAAAAACTTTCCATAAAAGTGCTGCAATCGTGGGGGAGTGCGTTTGTGACTGACGGGGTGGGCCAGTCCGCTAGAAAAATATATTACCAACGCCAGTGCAACGTGTCCCGCGTGATACGTTACGTTTGCCCGGACAGTCATGCCGGGCTGCCGGTCTTTTTATTTGCATTTACCCAATCCAGATACGAGCCGTCAGGGCGACGCAGGTCCGCCATCTTGCGCCGTCCTCCGTTACCACCGGGCAGTGAATTCAATTCACCTAGCGACGTGTGTTCCATTAAACAATTTAAATTCAAAATTGTGTGGGTATTACATTCCCATCAATGTAGTAAAGTGTCATAAGATACGATTGTATGGGTATTACCTTCCCATCAAAGTAGTAAAATGTCATAAGATACGAGCCGTCAGGGCGACGCAGGCCCGCCATCTTGCGTCGTCCTCCGTTACCATCGGGCAGTGAATTCAATTCACCTAGCGACGTGTGTTCCATCAAACAATTTAAATTAAAAATTGTACGGGTATCATTACCTTCCCATCAATATAATAAAATTTCATAACTCCACATATACGCATTAAAAAAAAAATATCCCAATTTTCTAACACTTTCCTTGGAATTACAATGAGAATGCTGACACTTCACGAGCAGCGGGTTATCCCTAGGGCCTCTATAACCACGTGTTAAAGTTTCAGATAACTCTTCGTACCCAGTTTGGAGGAAAGTTTCATAAATATTTTTATTTCTTGTTATGTATATGTATACATAACACTTTCATATCACCGTAATGGTAATTTTTACCAGTCACCGATATGTTTTTCTCCCACCGAGGCAATAATCTCTTTTAATGACAATTTTAAGATCACCGGAAGGCCGTCCTTTCTTCCAGCAGGACGCGACGCATACTTCCTCCATTTTGGCCCTGTCAGGCGGCGTCGCGACGCGGGGCGTCGCCGATCCGGCGCGGTGCAAGCGTTACGTTTAATTAAAACGCCGCGTGCAGGTTCGCGCATTCGAGCATGTCGGAATTAATAAATTACATTCAGCGGCGATGAGGGCGACCACGCTCGCGGCCATTCTCGGGGTCGCCGAATTAATCTCGAATAAAATTGCCGGGACGCCGGCGTCGCGGAAGGCCACCCTCAAAGAGGCAAAGGACGGCATCGGGTGCGACATGTCATCGAGCACTCGTCCCACAAAGGGACGCTGATAATTTCAATTAAAATCTAACGGCGGGCCAGCTGGACCGGGAAATCCGATAGAATCGGACATGTTCGATCAATTGTCGGGGTCAGAGAAATTGGAGGTTAGGTGACCCGGTCTCTGGGACTTCCCAGCGAAATAGTCTGCTGTCCTTACTTCAACGTATACTATTTGTACATTTTACAGATCTTCCTAGATACTTAACAGACGTCTTTTTCCTTGTGCGAATGACGGCAACTCCATTGACACTAATTTCAATCCACGGCATGACTACTTTTCTTCAATTTGAGTAACAAAAGCTTCATCCTAACGCTAACGGAAATAGTCTGCTGTCCTTACTTCAACGTATACTATTTGTACATTTTACAGATCTTCCTAGATACTTAACAGACGTCTTTTTCCTTGTGCGAATGACGGCAACTCCATTGACACTAATTTCATTCCCTGATATGACTACTTTTCATCGATTTAAATAACAAAAGCTTCATTCTAACGCTAACGAAGAAAATCTGCTGTCCTTACTTCAACGTAAATTATCAGTACATTTTACAGATCTTCCTATAAATTAAACAGACATCTTTTTCCTTGTGCGAATGACGGCGCCTCCATTGACACTAATTTCATTCCCTGATATGACTACTTTTCATCGATTTAAGTGTATGCCATAATCGGATAAAGCCGCGAAAGCTTTTTCGCCCTCCACCTCACGTCTCGGATGGGACATCGCCCGGATGTGGACGACACTTGCGTCGTTAGCTGAGATTTGTTGCAAAAAGCCTCTTTAGCGTCACTAATTGCGGATGTCGTCATTAGTCGGTAATATTCGACTGGGTATCCGTGAGTGTCAGCTCCATTAACGAGCTGAGAACTTCATTTGAATGCCCGAGTGAAGTGCAGGGAAAAGCGTCACTTTTCCCTCGGATAAAGGACCGAGAGAGGTTAGAGATTGGCAGAGCCACTTGAAGACATGCAAATTAAATCCAACAGCGCGAGGCTGGCCATTTTTCACATTTTCCACCTCTCCCTATTTATTTATTCAGCCCCTCGGATTAAATTCCCACTTCCTCTTGTAAACGCGACGTCATTTCCTGCGAACGCCGACACGTTTTATAAACCCCCCCCCACCGCGTTCTAATATCGCAATTCTAATTACGCGTTAATTAATAATACATCCGGTTTCTATAATTGGATTAATAATTAATTTGCCAACGCCTATGCCTCTGTTAGGCCAAAAAGCGATTGCGGAACATCGTTCGAACAACCGAGGTGTCTAATTTAATTTCATGGGAATTAGTTAGTTAGTATTGTGGGGTTTAAACGGAATCCCGAAATTCCGGAGCAATTATCCGGAGGTATTAAATTATGTGCAATGTTATTTTCTCATTTGTATATTAACTCCTCGGTGGTAGCACGTCAGAATCGATTTTACGGTTTAATTGTTTATAAAAATCCCTCCCTCTTTGTTCGCTGAAATTGACTCTTCGATCTTGAATCAAGCTCCGATGATTTCGTATTGATTGTAAAACGACCAAGAATCACCATTGTGACGGGTGAGTTAATTTGTTTACAAATTTCCGCCTTTCAATCCGTGGGCGAATCAGCCAGGTTCCCGTGACGTTTCGAAATCAGATACAGTTGAAAAGCGAAAGCGCTGGTGCGATTCATCCGATCAATTCGCATCACGCGAGAATGGTTACTTATGGATGCGGCGTCATTCCCCTGGGAAACTGCAGCTCGGAAATGCACTTCCCCAAAATTTCGACCAATTTGAGATTGGCCTTAAAAGTCCGAATAAGTCGGAAAATTGCTAATTTAGATGGCATTGAATTGGAGTAAGTCGTAAAATTGCAAATTTAGATGGCATTGAATTCGAATAAGTCGCAAAATTGCAAATTTAGATGAATGTCTGCTTGCGATTTCCAACTGCAGCTCGGAAATGCACTTCTCAAAATTTCGACCAATTTCAAATTCGCCTTAAAAGTCCGAATAATTCGCAAAATTGCAAATTTGGATGGTACTTAGTCTCCCAAAATGAGGGATACTTTACATACCGAGGGGATATTCACTTAGAAATCAGTGAAAAAATGTCCATTATCGAGAACCGATTGCCTTTGATGACATACAACAATGCAACTCGGTAACAAGTGACAGTGGTCCTTAAAATTCTTGCAACGATCAGGTAAAGCGAAATCGAAACCTTCTCTGGAGTCAATTTGAAAATCGGTGCTTGATCGGGACCGAGAGACCGCGATTAGCGACAATTCTTAACGAGTAATTGTCCCGCAAGTGGCTCTGTACACGTCCCATTGACGTCATACAATTATATTGAGAGACCGATAGAATGGTTTGGGGAAAAGTATAATAAACTCTTCAGCAAAATTTCCTGGGGGCGCAGGACACGTGTGCCGATCCCGGGAAATCTTCTCTGGGGTCGATTGAAAATCGATACTTGTCCGGGATCGAGAGAACGCAATTAGCGACAATTTTTAACGAGTACTTCTACCGCAACTGACTCTCTGTGCACGTTCAATCCGCGTCCCATTGACGTCCAGGGATGAAGCGTCGCTGAATAGGGGGAGTGGTTTTCACCTGCCAGTTTGCATTGCGTGAAAACGATTTGCGAAGCGTATGAAGAGGTATGATCCCGCAAACACGCGTTTTCAAGGAGTAATGATGGCGGATCCGATCAAAATCTGTTCACCGGTACCGTGTCAAGATAGGAGGCAATAGGTACGGAATCCGTTTCACTGATACAATTTGCGATAATTTCCTCGCATCACTTGGGAAAATGATTGGAGTGACAGGAGCGTAAAAAATAACGTGCGTTACGACGGACGTTGAATTATAACAATGGGGACGCCTATCATTCAAATGCCCACCAATGTGGATCATGATATGGAAGGTTTACTCTTCCAGGTTATCCAGACAAAATCATGTAATATGACTGATCAAACGGTTCATTTTCCACGATGAACAAGGAGGCGAAAAAACGAAGAGCTTCTAAAAAGTTTGCTGGATAAGCGTTCAATCCCAGTTGGTGATGACTGATCAAACAGTTCATCATTTTCCCCGATGAATAAGAAGCTAGAAAAACGACGAGCTACTAAAAAGTTTGCTGGATAAGCGTTCAATCCCAGTTGATGATGATTGATCAAACGGTTCATCATTTTCCCCGACGAACAAGGAGCCGGAAAAACGACGAAATTCTAAAAAAAATCTGCTGGATAAGTGTTCAATCCCAGTTGATGATAGCCAATCCAAATCATCGAAACACACGTCATCTGTCTTAATGGCCAAGAAATTTCGAAAGGAAAGTTTCATTTTCCAGGCTATCCCGACAAAATCACGTGGAAGGCACTTACGGCAGATCAAACGGTTCATCATTTTCCCCGACGAACAAGGAGCCGGAAAAACGACGAAGTTCTAAAAAAAATCTGCTGGATAAGCGTTCAATCCCAGTTGATGATAGCCAATCCAAATCATCGAAACACACGTCGCCTATCTTAGTGGCCAAGAAATTTCGAAAGGAAAGCTTCATTTTCCAGGCCATCCCGACAAAATCACGTGGAAGGCACTTACGGTTGATCAAACGGTTCATCATTTTCCCCGACGAACAAGGAGCCGGAAAAACGACGAAGTTCTAAAAAAAATCTGCTGGATAAGCGTTCAATCCCAGTTGATGATAGCCACACCCCGACTAGGGGCTCCGCTCGTTTCCGCTCGGGAGCGAAACAACGCAGCGAAAATCTCGCCCCTTACCTATCGCAGGCCCGATGCGGGGATTTTGATTGATCGATCAGGGGTGAGAAGTAAATAAGCAAATTAGCCTTGGTGGAGCCTCGCCGAGTTGGAGGCTTCCGTCGTAGGAGCCGGAGGCGTGGGTGGGTGTCATGGCAGAGGCGAGTGCGTGCGCGTGACAGAGGAAGATTAATGGCGGACCGGAAGTAATCCCCGTCGCAGTTTGTGCGTCGTTACACTGCCCGATCCATGTACCTCTTCCGGGAGGAAGGGCGAATGTGTTCTACGGATCCAGTAAGATCCCGAGACCAGAAGGAGGTAAAACGACCGACGTCCACTCGAGTCGTCGCTATTCTCGATTCCAGGATCTGATCTTCTCCCCTCTGGGTTTACCTCGCTAGGGAGGAAATCCTAGCAAAAAGACCCTTCCAGAAGCCTATGTAATCCTTTTTGGAATAGAAATCAAAAGTAGCTCGCTAGTGTAGAAGAAACTGATAGAATGTCACCTGATAGGGAACACCCCCCTAACAGCTAGGCACCAACAACAAAGTCCTGATCATCAAGAACCCAGACATCCTATCACACCCATCTGTCCGATAGGGACCCCATAGACCCATCTCTCCACACAAGGGCCAAAAATCGAATTTCCCTAGCGCGTTTCTTTTCGATAAGTACCAAACTCCCAAAAAACGGAGTCTTCTTCGTTTATGACGCCGGGATCAACCGCAACCCTCCCATAGATGATCCCACCGCGGGTTTAACTGCTCATCACGAGAATGCCTCGACTGGCAGATTTCCCACGCATCCTCGTAACCCTTCCGCGATTTCCGGATGCAATTACCCTAAAAGGAAGGGTGGAGGGAAGGGAACAGGGTGTAAAGGGTCGCGACCCAACAAGTCGGTTCAGAGAACTGGGAACTGCATCGGCGAAACTCGACCGGGTGGAGGGCGGGACCTCTTGGAAATGTGCGTATTTAAAGGTAACGCGTATCTGTAATGCATACGCAGAGCTGGTAGCATAGGATTACGCGTTGGTACGAAGAATTTCCATAGACTCGTAGGGGATCCGGTGCGTTTATCCCGCGGCCCTTGTTGGGGTTGCTATCCGCACCCGGCCGAGTGCATTCGAGATGGGTATACGGTATTCAGCCGAATACTCAAACATTCAATACTCCGGCCATACCACGCACGGGATAATGAGTAAGACCCTGCGTAGAGCTATTCCCCGTATTCCCTTTATTTACCGACAACTATGATTTATTCATGCGGCTCGGCGTCGCGGCGCGGCGTTACGACGCCGCCCCCGCCCTCAGGTTTACGGGCTTTCGAGGAATACCTCCAGCTAGTCTTTTACATTTCCCATGGGACATCCATCCCTGGAGATGTACCGACTTTAACGACACGGTATCGTCTATGTTTAACGCCTCATTTCGCTGAGGGTTAATTAACACGATGTCGTTTAAGGCTGATCTTCACGGGAGAGGAACCACCATCAAGCGAAATGGAAGCAAGCAGATCACTATTTGGATGTACCACTCACCCCTGTGATAACAAACACCCTTTAACACCTATTAAAATATTTTACCTCCAAGTTCAGCAAGCACTGCGGCGATGAACTGTCCATGATGGCATCGGAAAAAAAAAATGGATCACGGGATCCATTTTTTTTTTTAAGTAGTCCACCTGTATCTGAAAAGGGACACATAAGAACAGGCAAAGTAGGAGATTGGAGAAACACCAGGAAGTCCTCAGATTCCTTGAAGTGGCCCACCTAAAGCTGGAAGGGAACAAAATGGTACAAGCGAAACCATTGGGAAAGTCAGAAAGAGACGGTGGTAAAAGAGCTAATGACTTACTAAAATGACTGAAAGACAAGACTATTTCGCAGGACATCGATCTCGTATAACTTACTCAGTAAAACTATATTCAATTATAGATCATTTGGTATGAGAAAACATCTGGAATAATTATCGTACTTAATGTAGACTCGAGAAAATATCATGAAAATGATAGTTTACCGTCTCTCTCCGTCAATCCTGACAAAATG